>NW_021319610.1:1289332-1294352 GCF_001605985.2 Dendrobium catenatum
TGCTATTTGCATTTCCAAAAATCCTATTCGACATTCTAGAACCAAACACATTGACATAAGGCATCATTTCATAAGGGATCATGTATCCAAGGGAGAAATTGAACTTACTCATGTTTTAACTGAAAATCAACTTGCAGACATTTTTACAAAACCTTTAGCATTTGATACTTTCAGTACATTAAGAACAAGGCTTGGTGTAATTGATTTAAATACTTAAATAAAAATGTTTTTGCAACATTGATATTCCTTTTTTCGTAGTTTATATTTTTATGATTTTTGTTTTTGTGAATTTTTGTTTGTTTTGAGTGATTTTATTTTAGAATCTGTGAATTTGTCATTGTCTTTGGTGATTTGTGTTTTGTTTGATTTTCTTTAATTAAAATTCAAAATCCAAAAATGTGGAAATCGTCCGGGACAAAATTTTTCGTACGGGACGATGTGTGTAAAATTTAGTTTGCGTGATATGAAACGTCTTGAGAGCAGTTTTTAATGTAGATCGTCTGTACGATCTGAATGATCATCTAAGACGAAATTTTTTTTCTCTCAAACTGTGGGACGATTGAATGCAGCAGTTAAATAGATAAGGCAGTTTTAATTGTGAACTTCATCTGTATGAACTTTTGGTTTGTCTAGACGAAAAGACGTCGATTCTCAGCGGGGGATGGTTTTTAACTTACATTAAAATGAATTACTTTTGATCGTCTGTATGAAATGTTTTCGTCTGTACGATCGATCAAGTTAAAAAGTTTGTACGAAAGGATGTATCGTAAATTGTGTTGATTATAAAAAGCCGTTATATTTTGGACGAATTTGATCGTCTGTACAAAATTTTTTCTTCCAGACGAACAATAATTTTCGTCCAGGACGAACTATTTTCGTCCAGGACAAACGTATCATTTTATTTAAATAAGAAGGCTTTCTAACTCAACAATCACATCTCCAAACATCTCTTTCAATCCCTTTCGACTTATAAATCAACAATGGCCTCCTCTAGCAAGCGACAAAAGGTGTTAGCCAAGAAAGCTCATAGGAATGCTTCTAAAAACTTCCTTTCAAAAGCAAATGAGGAATCCTTTCCTCATTTTGCCTCTGCTAAAATTACTCCTTCTCGCATTCTGATTTAAAGAGAGATAAACTTCAAGGTAATGCACCTTTTTGCTTCCACTCAGTTTGGATTTATCTTATCTCTCATCCACCTCTACAATAGATAAACTTTTCTTTACTTCCTAGCCAATATGAGTTTCAATTCCAACCACTCCTCTATAAGTTCTTTCGTTTTTAAACAGAAAGTTGAAATCACTAATCATGACTTAGGTGCCTTTCTAAATTTAAGAACTGAAGGTTTTAGAGCCCACACCCTTATGAACGAGAACACCTTCAAATGGTTTGAAATAAATAGGGTGATTAGAGGAAATGGCCTAGATTATCATATTGCTATAGTTTCAGGAATGACCAAAAATGCTCGAATCATCCAGCACATTCTTCGATATTCAATTATTCCAAAAGCTAGTGATAGAATCAACATTACTCCACTCCTTTCTGTTGTGACTTTTTTTATTATGAATGATAAGCCTATCGATGAAGCCCAACTTATCTTAGACCATCTTTATGGGCTTTCAGAAATTGAACATGCTGAATAGAAAAGAAAAAGGAATATTTCATTAGGACACTTAGTTACCTATATTTTGGAAAAGAAATACAATCTAGTGCATCCTGATGATGAATATGAAGAGCCGGTCTACTACAATGATGCTTCTTTTAGAGCAATCTTCAAGGAGGAAAAAGAGAAAGCACCTGCCAGTGCTTCTGAAGAAGAAGAAGAAGGAGAGCAAACATTGCACCTCAATCAAATTATCAGAATTTGATTGAGAAATTTGATAGGCTTGAGACTCATTTTGATCAAAGATTTGATCAAATTGATGCTCAACTTCAGCAGCAGCAACAAGATATTGATAGTATAAAAAATGAAGTTCATGAAATCAATACCAATATTATGTTGATGACTTCCTACTTCAACTTATTTGGTGGCATTCCTCCTCCTCCAGAAGAAGAATAGAGATTTGAGTGATGATCTTTTAAATGTTTGTTGTATTAGTGTTTGTTTTAGTTTGTTTTAGTTGTGTTTGTTTGTATTTGTTTTAAAAGTTCAGTGTATCTTTCTTTTTATTTTAGTTTTGATATTATGAAATGATTTTGTAATCTTTTTCATTAATATCAATATATGTTGTAGTTGCTTTAAATTTTGATTATTTTTTAAATGTGTTTAGTTTTTATGAATTTCATTAGTCTTTTTAATTTTAATTGTGCTTAAATTAGATTGTAATTTGAGATTAATTTCATTAAAAAATCTAATCTTTCTAAATTTAAAATTTGTTTATAACTTGTTATAATTAGAATTTTTTAATTTCATGTCTATTCATTTAGACTACATAAAAATTAATATTTTTATTGCAATTTAGATGCTTTCTTATTTTGTATTTCTTTGCTCAAGTGATATTTATGAACTTAGAAAAATTTAAAATTTTAGATTATTGATCTTGGAAAGAATTGGTTCAATTACTCTTGAAAATTGTACAAAGAGTACAAAAATCAAAAAGAATGCGCAATGGTGAAAAAGATGCACAAAATAAGCCCAATGTAAAATGAACTCCAGACTATGAAGACTTCAAATCAAATTCAGCATGAGATACTTTGTGAACTTGAAGCTTGTACTTTTCTTTAAAATAAAATTGAAAGGGAGTGATTGTAATTGAGTGAATAAAAACATACACACACACCTAAGGATATCATATAAAATTTATACTGATCGTAAGGGACGATATCAGTTCATACTGAACGATCAGACAATTATCTCCTATTAAGCACATGGAACGAATAGGAACTGGCCTGAAAAATTTTTCTAAGTCCTATTCGTCCAAGACGAAATTAAAAATCGTCCGGGATGATTTGTTCTCTGTAAGATTTTTGTCCAGAAAAAATTAAATTATCGTACATGATGATTTGCTCTCTGTAAGATTTTCGTCCATACAAAATTAAATATCGTCCAGGACGATCTAGTCTCTATTAGATATTCGTCCAGACGTAATTAAATTATCGTACATGACTATTTTCTCTCTGTAAGATTTTCGGATAGATGAAATTAAAAATCTTCCAGGACGATCTGGTCTCTGTAAAATTTTCGTACAGACGAATAAAATTTTTGTCCAGACGATTAACTGACTTAGAACAGTTTTCATTGGTTTTTGGAACCGACCTTGTAATAACCGTTCGTACCGGACAAACTTGGTTCGTATGGGACGATCAGCTTGTACGAAAACATTTCGTACACATATACAAATAGGTTCGTTTCAAGGCTTTTAAGTCAAATCGTCCAGGATGATCCACGATCGTACGGGATGATCCACTACGTACAGAATTGAAAACTTGTAGTTTTTGGGCGGTTTTTCTTGTCTTTTATATAAATAGTCCAAATTAGTCTGCCACCCAATCTTTTTGTCATTTGATCTTCGTGCCTCTTGAGAGAATAGCCAAGGAGAGAGTGTGAGAGTGCATTCAAAGGAGGATTCCTACCACTGGAGCGTGAAGGCTTCACTTGGAGTTTAAAGGTAAGAATCTCAACTTGTGAATTGGGATTACTTCACTCTTTTCTTTCTTCCTTCTAGATTCCTGTGAGACGATCTATCAAGGAGATCCAGTTTGATGCCCACGAGCTCCCTAGGACGTTGCCTTCTTCCACCTGGCATCAATCCGAGCCCCCTCTAGCTCAATCTCGATTGTCCAAGCCCGCGAGAGCTGACTGAATAGGCTTGAGCTCCCAAGAGTGCCAGACGGATCCCCAATCATTCGAAATCATTCCCCAGAGCTCCTTTGACCTCCCAGGGTCTCCCTTCGAATTCCCAGATTGATCCCTTCATCCATTTGAGCAAGCACCCGTGAAAGCTTCCAGCATCCCGCTCGAAGTCGCACCTCCGGCCATCCTCCAGTCCCAACATCTGAAGGAGATCAGTTTGCCATCATCCCTTGAAGCTTCTTAATAGAGAAGCTCAACCGTTGAGACTTTCTCTGCTGTAATTTCTTCATCCCGAGCTCCCTAGCTAGGTAGTCCGGTCAAGTGTGAAGGAAACCTTCACCCCAACGTATTTCCACCGTTGGATTGAAGGTTTCCACTATCCTGATCCTCACTGTGAAATTTCATTGGAGTTCACCGGCGGGATCGCTCGGATCACGCCGGAGAAGCCTCGTGGTCTCAGATACGTGCGCGAGGTTGAAGACGCAATCTCAGCCGTTGATTCCAATCAACGGCTCGGATTAGATCCCGCGGTATCGAAGCACGTTTAATCCCAGCCGTCCGATCTGCCATCTGACGGCTGTGGTTAATCAGACCGTTAACGGTCAGCGCCAATCATTGCCTAGCCAATCGGCGCGCGGAACGTGTAAAGGGATGCTGACTGTGTAATGGTCGAATTAATTCCAGAAATTCAAGTGGAACTTCAAAAAATCATAACTCCCTCCACACTTGTCCAAATTAGATGTTCTTAGGCTCATTGGAAAGGTCTCAGGGAGATCTACAAAAACTCTATGGTTCCAGGCCCTGGTTAGGTCAGTGTTAGGTTTAATTTCAGTTTGAGCATTTTATCAATTTCTTTAATTACACTTTAAATACAAGTCCACCAGGCCTAGAATTTTTGGAGATTGAAATTGAACATGTCTTTGACATGTCCAAATTTTATCTCCTCATTTTAAGATGTTTAAGGGTACTTTCCCCAAATTTTGAGTTCAAGGGTCATGGTTTGACCCTTATATTCAAAATGGGGTATAGACCTATCCAATGGGATTTAGGGTGTGATTCTTTGTGTGATGATGATGTGTAGGATAAGGAATGTAGATCCACTGATTTTGCCCCAATTCAAGATTATGATAGATCCCTATAGTGATTTGAAGGTGACTTAGAGCTCACCTTGGGTGGTTTAGTTAACCACCTTAGAGTACTCCATTTGAGCTCAAATTTTGTGGGTTTAGT
>NW_021319610.1:1294452-1297998 GCF_001605985.2 Dendrobium catenatum
AAACCCTTAAGATTAACTCTAATTCTAAAAGTCAAGTTTTGCTCCCTTAGTTAGTATACCCGGATAACTCTAAGGATCTCCAGTTTTCTCTAAACTCCAATATTTTCCTAATAGGTTAATAAAATCCTTAACAAATCCTTTAAAATCAGTAAACAATCTTTTTTATATTAATCAATTCCTTAATTACAACAAATTTGAAGTAACTTAATCAACCCCGATTGCTACTAGGTAACCCAGGTCAACGAGGCTATCAATTTAGCCATAAGGAAGGTGAAATAAACTTCACAGCCTCGATGTGAAACAAAGGTAGTAATCAATTAACTTCTAAAATATATTTAATTAAAATTCCTAATTCACTAATACTTAAAGTTTAATCTAAATCCCCCTTTTAAGCTTCAACAAACTCAGAATCTTAGACAACCTTGATTAATCACCCACCTTAGGATCTACCCCAGCCACACGACCTTCTACACACACTTTAGATGATGTGCTAGGATAACCAACTCTAGATCTAGGTTAGGCCGGTGTTTATTTTACTGCTGTGTGCCAGATTTTTCATAATTTTTACTGCATGTTGTGGATGAAATTGCTTTGCTGTGTCTGCTTACTTTTTCTGCACTCTGTGGATGGATTGATGTGTTTGACGATTAGATTACCCTTAGGTTAGGTACGATCTGGATGTTCACACAGTTTTCTGCAGGTGGCCACGCTCATGCAGGGCAATAAAAAGGGGGCTAAATTCATAAAAATTCATAATTGTTATAAATTCTTTGCACATGTTCTTCAGCTGCTAAAGCCCCCAAATAAAAGGAGCGTGGCCAGTGTGTTTACTTTTTTTTCTGCATATATATAACTGCTTGGGAATAACTTTTTTTATATATATTAACTTCTTAGGATAACCTTGCAGGTGAGTCTAGATTTTTTATTTTTTGATATAAATGTAATTTGTGTAATTGTCAAGTGTTGTGAAAGTTAATTTTGAGTAGGGATACATAGGTCCAAAGCTTGGATTCCAAAGAGGAAAGGATGCCCCTTTCGGAAGTATTCCTTTTCCATTTGGAAATCTAAATTTGGATCTTACTTTTTCTATACCCAAAGAGGAAAGAGTGGCCTTCCCTTTAAAAGGAAAGTGCCCTCTTATCCATTTGGGTAGTTTACCATAAAGAATCCAAGGGGTTTGAAGAAAAGGAGTCTAGAGAAGAACAAGATTGAAGACTTGAAGATTGAGAGTATCCCACTCAAAATAACTTGTGTCATTATTAAGCTTAGAATCCGGGTTGTTGTCAGTGGTGCCCGGCCACTCTACTTTTTGCAAGACCCTGGTTTGTAATAAGTAAGGCAATTATGCCTATGGATATTTATTAATTAGTTAATTTATATTTGATGTGTTGAATTGATTGCCTTTAGGATTACTTGCTTTTCTTAGTTTTTTTGCTATTGTGTGCTGCTTTTGTTTTCGCCTAGATACGTGAGACTCGTGAGGGCGTGAAAGTTTTTCTACTCAAAATCTTAAATGTCTAAAATTTTAGTGAGTCTAAATAACATAAAAAGATAACGAATCAAGGGAATTAGTCGGGGATCGACCCCGGGGTCACATGCATATTTCTGTATTACTCTTTCCATGCTTTAGACCCTTCCCCTCCTGCGAGTAGAGTCCGGATAGTCTGACCTATGAGGACGAGGTGCCAGACCCGGGGAAGTCCAGTCTTCTAAAAACTTATTTTATAAGCCTGTTTTTAAAATTTCAAGCATATTTGATTTGGAGGTTGTTGACCAGCATGCATTGCATTAGATATAAATTAAAAGAGTCAAAATTTTAATTGCATCAGTTTTAGCATTTCAGCATCCAACATAAGTCAAAGGGGCCAATTAGGAAAATCTCTAGATGTCGACCCCAACTCTCCAAAACTTTAAGTACAACATCCCTACCACTCTTTCATAAAAGACCGGACTCATCTCTTTTAAATCGATTAGGTGATTAGCTGGCTCCCCAATCCAGGCCGGGGTAAGTCCAGGCATTGCACTACATTAGTTACGTTCGGACGACTATGGTCCAGTGTCCAAATTAGACTTAGGATATAGGGCAGATTTTTTTGATTATAAGACCCCAAATTTCGGGAATATAATCCCAAATTTCTAATAAAATGCTCAACTCTAATTAAAGCTTCATTTCAATCCTAAAACATAAAGCCCAATACTTAGATTAAGTTAGGACACTTCCAGATGGTTCTGGAATCTCAAAGTGTCATCTACCTCTCTTCCCTCGATTCTGTTAATAAATGTTAAATTTTGATCCATTCCCTCTTTATTTTCCAAAAATCCCATTCGTTTTTGATATCACTAGTAGAAAATCTAACAAAATTTCATAACTATTTTAATCGAGAGTTTTCGTAGGAGACTCTGTCTCCCTACGATGTAATTAACTATGAGGTCTTGCGCTCGTAGGAGATTTGGAACCACACGCACCTGATTTTAAAAACTTCTTAGATTTCTTTGGGAAAAGTTAAAGAATGATCGTCATTATTACATTAGAAGAATTATCATTGAAAAGTGTTATCTCCCTTTGGGGGGATACATCCTTCTTTGATAAGGCTTTGGATGTGAATTCGACTATCATACTTCTTGAATATCATAACTGGATATTTAGTTGAACTTTACCTTGTTCCCTCAGGGCCATGCAAAGTTCTCCTTAGAATCTAGTCATGATATTCAAGATGAGTTTCATAATTCTAAGTCTGAACATCGTTATGAAATTTTATTTTCGTCCTTCGGGATGATATACTTTTCGAACGAGTTGATTCGACCTCTAGAATTAGAATTCAATCTCAATTTTAAAATTCCCAAAGAAAACTAATATTTTTCAAAACCCGTTTTCCAAAATACCACCAATAAAAAAATGACACGTCCGGTGGGACAAATCTCTCTCTCCATCTTTAATAAGAATGAAATTTTGTTTCATCGGTAGTCTTAACTACCTTCCTTCCGTTGGTTCCTCAACCCATTTCTTTCTTGGGGGAGTGTGGCCAACATCTAAAAATAATTTAAAATATCAAAAGAGAGGTTCTACCTCCCAAAATTTGTTACATGCTAACTTAATCGTCCTGATTTTGACCTTCTGCCCTGGGATTTCCTATGAGGCGACAGTGTCAAATTGGGTCCCTAAATATCTTTTTAAAATTATGATTAACAAATGTCACATTCAATATATCAACCTTTAAGATTTAAAGGAATATGAAAAATACTTGATTTTAAGAAGTTTTGAAGTATTTTAGTCTTAACCCCTTTACTCCCCTTTAACTTTTAGGAATGAGGAGGGTTAGACTATTTCCTTTACTTGGGTTTTTCTTACAATTCCACAAGCCTTCGGGCTAGGGGAAACTCTGTCCGTTGTGTTTTGGATTTTGTAGGAAAAAAAACCCATCCTAAATCTTTCAAAATTCAATTTCCCTTCAAAACATAGAAAACAAAATAATAACAATTTTCTCCAAATTCCAAATCTTCATATGCTTCCCCATACGACCATCTTATGGGTTAACATATGTTGAC
>NW_021319611.1:0-11627 GCF_001605985.2 Dendrobium catenatum
AAAAACAAAAGCCGAAGAAGAAAAAATATATTATTAGAAACTCTCTTACTGATACAATAACGAATACCACCAAAAATACCTAAGCGGTTTTCTTTAAAAATTATCAATAACACTTTATTCTGTAATGTTAATAAATTTCATAATTCATATATTGCTACATAATTAAACCTGACACTGTTCACCAACACCTAGCTCGTGCCGGAAGGATAACAAGAAAGATAAAATTAAATTATGTGAATTCATAAATTAAATAATCATGATCATCAAGTACATATACAAATACTCGTAATTAAAATCTTTTCCCTATATTAATCCCTCAAATCAGGTAACGCAATAAAATAATAATATCACAAAACTTAATTCTCGAAACCGAGATTAACAATAATACTATAAACAAACAACACTCCGCACATGATAATGATTTACCATGAATAATCCCAAAAAATTAAGGTTTACAAACCCAAGAAGATTATCATATAGGAATGAAATCCAAATATGAAATTATTGAAAAAAACCTAAACAAAATACGATATTGAAAATAACACTAATAATCTAATATAATATCTACATATAGACAATCCAAATAGTAGTACGAACAAGATTGGACCCCCGTCTCCAAAAGGACCTACATTCACAAAAAAAAATGAACAATAAACAGAAAAACACGATATATTTCCATTAATACCAGATTCAAAAAATTGCACTATGAATAAAATGGCATCGTATAATAAAAAAAAATAAATATCAACCGACCTAATTGCTATAACACACTCTATAAGAAAACGATCTCTAAACACCCCTAGTCTGCACTTCCTCAATGAATAAACTTGACAATCTTGCCTCGACCATGAGCTCCCTCAAACATTACAACTAACCATTAATCAGTATGATACTGTGTATCGCTACGTGCTACAAAAAGACACACATCAATCGCTCAATCTCTTTAAGCACAGATTAAAGGCTTTTCTTGAAGACCTATATAAATATAGGCTTTCTCCAAAACATACTCATACGAAAGAACCGTAAAATCTCGACGAATCAACATTGTCTCAAAGGATCTATCTCTAGAGAAAACTAGCTTAGCCAATGAGAGGAGGACTCTCCGAACCACACCCCGAAGACTAGCACGAAGACGAATGGAGCTTTTGACTCCCGACACCAAGACGAACCACCTCCTTTCACCAGTTTCTCCCAATCAGCTGACGAGCTTGTGATGAGCGGGCACTTTCCACAATTCGCAGAACCTTGAATAGCTGCACTACAATACTGCACCAAACCCCAATTGAACTCTCCAAAGAATCCATACAATCAGTCAATTCAAGGTCAGGACCAACATAAACCAGCAGGTCACATAAAGAGAAGCATAATCTGCCTAAAAGACGAGAAATGAAAAAGATGATCCGCCTATTAATAGTGATCATACTAGAAAACAGAATCTACTCTTTTCCTTTAGATTGTTAATTTTTTATTTATTAAATCTTAAAACTCTTTAATAATAGTCTCCCAATTTAATATCAGAAAAAAATTATTACCCAACATAAAAAGCAGATGGCAACTCCAAGACCACACACATATGCCTAGACAAAAAAGAAATATAGAAAAAACAACCACCCACCCAATGTAATACAATTATAACCCACTGCAAAGATAATAATTATTATTACACATCCTTCATTAATATAAAGAATAACTTTAGGATATTTAGTAAATCTCATAGAAGTTTTATGATAACGATACTAATAAATGTAGCACCACAATGAGACACCCTCGTAGAAAACCGAATCACCATCAGGTGGCCATCGGCAACCAGCACCATATAACATCTTGAGAATTCTCCAATCCTATGCAACCTAAATAAACTAAGTATTTCAAACAAAGCAACCATTTTAAATCTTTCCCCACCATCAAATGATCATCGCCTCATTATAAATTTTTATTGTCCCAGATCAGCAATAGTTTTTCTTTCTTACTCTTAAGCAGGTCTCCTCTGTATGGGTACATTGTTATATGAAATGAAACCTCACTGTTTAACGACTAATATACAAATAAACCTCCCCGAATTTTCATTATAAATCATACAAACTCTATCTTCATTTAAAAAAAACAACTCCATGAGCGACTATCTACCCGCATACAAACTATAGTTAATTTTAAGTAAACACGCTTGAATACAATAGATTCACAGAATTCTAACTAACCCAGATAATATGCTCAGCCATTATACTCGAAAGAAAAGATAACAAAAGACACCACATTGAACCAGATAACTTATTATAATCTGATAGCCCGGCACCATCCATAAGCTATAGCTAGCGGACAAAGGAAAGAAACAAGCGAATATAGACAAACAACAATTGTAGTTATTAACAGACTTAATGATTATTACCCCTAATAATCAATGGCCTGTGTGATCATGAGCACCAAACAATACACACGAATTAAACAACACAAAATATGACTTAATATAGACCATTATAATAACCAGTAAAAAACAATCACCTCTCTAAGGCAAAAACCCAATACAAACAAGGCAACCCCATGCTTATGAATCCAACTCACACATAACATCCACATTACATAACATCAATAAAGCAATAAATATCAAATAAGTTTAAAAAGTAAATAGCATATATGTCACATTCAAAGGGAGACAATCAACAAACCCAGCAAAACTAGAACAAGATAAACTCCACCAGTACCAATAAGAAAACGCTAGAGCAAGATAAAACCAAAAACCAAAAAAATCAAAGGTGGAACAACCTACACAAAATAAAATTAAATCACACCCCAAAAAAAACAAATTACATACTCAAGCATAAACCCCAAACAAAACAAAAAAAAAACAACCAAAAACCAAAAAATAAATATAAAAAAAATCCAAACACAAACAAAAGAACCAACCAAGACCAACAAACACCCCAACAAAAAAAAAAACAACAAACAAGGTATCCACAAAGCCTACCACAAAAACCAAACAACAAACTTCATCCATATACCAACACACTCTACAAAAAACCCACAAAAACCCACAAAAAAAAAAAACAAAAGATAAAACACCCAAAAAAAAAAAAAAAGCCAAAAACAAATAATAAAAGTTAAAACATATAACACCTTCCTCAAAAAAACATAAAAAAGAAAAATACACATAAAAACAACACCACACATATAAATAAAAAAGCTAACTGATCAAAATAAGAAATAAGAAAATTAATTACCATCTTGTAGAAGGCGTGTGGCTTAGGCTAGGTTCTTTGTTGAGGTTGTTAGTTTTAGATTACTGTGATCAGAGTTGCGTTAGTGGGAAAGAGAAAGGAACTTCTTTGCGGTAAAGGTTTAAATATTAATACCCTCCGGAAGGGGTCCCATTTTAGCTTAAATTAAAAATGGTCTGACCCTCCATTTTATAAAATTAACATAGGGTCTAATTATTCTTTCAAAAGTATTCAAAGCCTTGCCAATAATATCTAAATATTGAGAAAGAAGTCACAGGCGTCAACAAATCAGCTAACTATAAAGGCCGGGCATTCCAAGACCAGGTTCACTTTTTGAGAAAATGTAACCAATTAGATTAAGAGTATCCAATATCTAATCACCCCCTTTAATAACCAACCTATTAAATTAAAACAAAATCCAATGTATCCTCCTTCAGACCTTTACAAGATTTAAGGACTTTTAGGGAAGGAAGTTCCAAATAGAAGATTTATAGAAAAGTCTAGATCGAAAAGCCCACAAATCTAGTAAAATAAAGCTCAATACCAGCGCTTAGACCCGTAAAGACGTTGCTTTTAAAACACATAGGAATGAAGTTTTGCCGACATTCCATATAATCATTATATATAAATAAAAAAAAATATACATATTATATTTTCACGAATTATGAGCGCGTAATTAAAAATGCAAATAAACACCTTGTTAGGTTTGGCCGAATTTGTACATATTATGAGGATTAATTAATAAATTGGGATAGTTTTAAACGTATTAGGTACAATTAGTAAATATTAAAATTGTTTAATTAAGAGGTAATATTTTAAGGATTTTTGAATCCAAATCAGCTCAAACCTATTGGGAATGCACCGATCCAAAGTATGAAATTGAATGCCTAAGGGGAGATGTTATCAAATGTTTGGGATAATACATTTCTAGAATTCCGAAGATAATCTTTAATTATTTAATTTAATAAAAAATGTGAATCATTTTAATGAAAATTAAAAAAAGGTTTTAGATTGAAGGTTCCATCTAAGGGGGTTTATAACATTTTCATTATTATGTAAAGCAAAATTCTGAAGATTTTAGTAAGATTATGGGAATTATATTAGTGTTAATATAGATCTTTCATGCCATTATATTATAGTTTCTTTTTGAAATTCATTTAGAGTCTTAACATTAACAGGGAGTAAATGTATGGTTTATTAACTTAAGGGTTTAAACAGCGATCTTAAAAAATTTACCTATTTTTTTTTGAGACATATTAAGATGTCCACTAAGTTTAAGTGTTTCAAGTTCAATGTATAATCGATGGGATCTATCAATGAACCTATACAAGAAAACCTAAGAGATTTTTTCATAAATTATGCGTATAACTGAATCTTGTCCACAAATTCGTTTGTGTCATTAGGCGAAGATCTCTCGCTATGTTACAATAGGCTTAAACTTCCACCGCTAAAATTAACTCACATTTCCGCTAAAATTACAGTTATAGAAGAAAATGCGAGTAAACACATAAACATACACCCACCATATATACCTAAAATAATACAAATGGCACAGAAGCCTTAAAGTTCATAGGCCTGAATGAGGAGCGGAGGGGAGTTGGCTAGGGGATAGGCAAATGGGAAGCTCACCTGCCCCCTAGAACCAAATTAGATCTTTATTTTTTTATAATCTAACCAAAAGATTAAAAATTACAGTGCAACACTTCACCCCAATAATAGAGAAACCAACTAATTCCGAACTCCTAGATTTCAACTAAAACTTATAGATCGGGAATTAACTGAAAAAACGTCTAACTCAATTAATCAACCAAAAACCCCAAAACATAACACCATCAATTCCAAACTCAACAGTCCCCGGAACGGACTGGAAAAAGACATCCAGATGCAAAAGACCCGAACAGATAATTTAGGAGGTTCAAACCCAATAAAATATTAGTATTACACAAAACGCGATATAATGTACCCAAAATTGACCATTCTTATAGTCGAATCAAGCGGCTACGACAAGACGAAGATCCAACGAGCCCAAGATCAGAATAACCCTGAAAATATTAATGCATGAATTTACTAGCATTTAATGTCGCGACGAAAAAACCTCGGCGCAAACTCGGAGCCCAGACTCAAAACACGTATCAGACTTATGACCATACTCACATTTCAACTAATCCGACTCCACACACCAAATTACATAATTGCTTATTCTCCATTTCCACTTATCATTCTTAGCAATGATATTACCTTCTCAATACATCCTTATATTAATTCAATCTACACAATAAATAGATTTTCATAATTTAATTTTTGTTCGCACAATGGCAATGAGACTTCTTCTATTAAATCTACACCTAACCAATCTAAGAGATTTTGACATTAAAAATAACTTTTAATATACTAAGCATTTTAAAGCAGAAACCATCATAATGGAGTATTAGTACCTGGATTGAAGTCAATTGTGAAGAAAGTATAAAAAAATTACTAAATTAATAACTACCAAAGTGCTTTTATCACTTGGTATTAATACTGAACTAATATATTAGTATTGAATCAATATAGCGTTGAAAAGTGCGTAAGTAGATTGAGTTAAAGGAAAAGTTTATATGAAAAAAAGCAAAAAGCTACTTAAATGCGCACTTCCCACTCTGTATAGAACTAGTATTTCTGCGTCCGAACCACTTGCCTTATTAGACTTAAGAGTCTTGTGTGTGCCTCCATACACATTATAATAAGATAATAATGCAAGATTAACGATAGATAATAGGTAAGCGATGGTGAATTTGTTAAACGATGTGTTAATTAAGTATATAAAATTAGGATCTAGGGAGTCAATACTGCCAAATCACCATTAATCCTTCCCCCAAGAATGATGATATTGCATTAGTAAATGAGCAACTTCATTTCAAAGATTCGCGCATGAGTGGATCTCTCATAATTTGTAAGGATTTAGAAATATAGGGAGGAGTATAATAGAGTAGGGACGTATATAATATATATTATATATGCATATATATGATAGTATATATATATATATATAATATATATAGGTATTTAATTTTATACCATAAATATTAATAGTAATTTTAGCATGTACGTATGAAAGTATAATAATGGTATAAAAATAGAAGTAATTAAGAAGATTGTCATTCAATTGTACATAAATATATTCACAAAATATTTAGAGAGATACGCTAAATGCTAAAAGAGCTAAAGCAACCCAGTAAAGCAAGGATTTCAAAAATAATTTCTTCATTAATTGAAAGAATACAAAATGCTAATATATGTATTTTATTTATATAAGTACTTTAAGATCATAAAGAGAAGATGTTAAATAAAAAAACCATCCAGGTAAAGATAAATGCAAAGGATATAAGATAGACAGGATGAAGTCAATAAGGCTAATGAAAGATAAATTTAGTATTATGAGTGGAGCAATGAATATGTATTATCAATATAAAAATATATCACAGAGTTGTTTTGAGAAACTTAAAATTTGCTTACAATTTGACTGAAATTTTTCAACTTTAAAATGACATGAGAAAATAATTATCTATACCATTATAAATTATTTATGCTTTAAGATTGTAAAAAAGAAATAAGTTTATATTATATTAAAATGATAAATAATTCTAGAAATGTAATAAATATTAAAGAAGAAATTATTATAGGGTTTTAAAAGATAAATGAATTTTAACTTATTAAATGTATTAAGTTTCAAATAATTATCAGTAATTAACATAACTTAAAAAATACTTGAAATAGTATAAGATATGTATTAATTAAAAAATGAAGATCACGCATGAAAATATCTAGTATACTTTCTTACCATGAGTTATTAAAATAACTTAGATTAAACCGTGTAAATTTATTAAGGAATGTGGAATGTTGTTTAATTAATTATATAATTATATAATTTAAAACAATTAATTAATTTAACTAATTAGGATATTAATCTTGAAAATAAATGAATAGATAAGACATAATTTAAAATGCGTAAACTTAATTGAAAAGTAATTTTTTCTTTTTTTGCAAGAGGTAAATAAAATAGAATTAATATTTTATTATTTATTTAAGTAGCATTAATTAGATAACTTTATATAACTCACTAATATCTTGATATTTTTATGTAATTAAAATATATAAAAAAATAAAGTTCAGTCCGATATATGTTACTATCAATATAATTTCAGTTTAAATTTAATGAAATATAATTGTTTAATCATTAATTATTTAATTGTATAAACATATGTAAAAAAATATAGTAATGTTTGTCCATAGAATAAAATTATAATTTATATAATTTAGTTATTATTATTATTAAGTAAGAAATATTTTTAATAATTAATATAATTTAAATATATAATAATATTTTAATCTAATTTTTTTTAAATTTATACAGAAAATAATATATTTTGAAAAATTTGATATATAATATGTATATTTTTTATTTTAAAATATTTTAGAATTAATTATTAAAAAAATTAGATAAATAAAGATTTGAGAAACCAATTAATATTAATTAAAATGTTTAATCCGACTGTGGGCTACGTAGCATCTCCCGATTTGCTCCAAAAAATGTAGTCAATCATTTCTAATGATTGCGTCGCTGCGCAATCATTACCAATGATTGTCGCGACACAAAAAGTAATGCCGGCTCTTTAACCACGTCGGATGCGGCTGCAATGTCTTTCGATTATCTGTGGTTTGAAACGAAATCATCAAATGGGAAACAAAACCGTGAGATCGAGATCCATAGTTTATCTGAACCACGGTTAGGTGAAAGCGTGACCATTGATTGCAAGATCAATGGTCCTGATGTCGCCCAGTGAGATGAATATGTAAATCAAAATCCTAACTTAATTTTTTCTTCATTCTCATTATTGCGTGAACCAAATCAAATAAAATTTTAAACATTGATCCTATACGTGAAGAGCATTTATGGGGAGTGATTTTCAAGATTTATAATGTATGGTATGAAAATTGAATTAGATCTAAGTGTTGTGACATATGTTTAGGGTTTTTAGAAAATCTCACCATTGGATCTTTGGGATCTTGATACAGTTGAGCTTGTAGGCTATCCTCATACACTTTCTTATTTGAACTTGAGCCTTAAAATAATTTAGATTAGGCAGATGAAGCTTTGGAGCATTTGGAGCCAGAAAACTCACAATCGGCGGGGTCTTAATGGCGTGCTAGAATTGGGAAATGTGGAGAGAGGTGGGGAGAGTTCACAAATGAGATATATTGGCTTGGGAGTGTTTACAGAAAGAGAGAATAAAAAAGTCCCTTTCAAGTAACCCTAACTTCTCTATTTATAAACCTAGGCTTTTGATGGATGGTCTAGATCGCTCCTAGGATTAACAAGGAGATAAACTTAGGCTTGACCCACTGAACTCTATGGAAAGGGTCTTGGGGCCTAGCTTGGTTAATTTAACCAAGTCATCTCCTTTGACCAAGGGTAGGGTGGAAAATAAGGCCAATAAACAAACCCTCAATAGGAGCAATGAACAAACTAGTGAACCGCTCGTATTGGCATTGATCGAGCGTCACAAGGAAGTAGAATAAAAAAATATAAATAGAAGATCACCAAAGGTGGAAAAGTAGGGGGATCCTCTCCTTGCCCTACCTTTTAGCAAGGGTAGAGTCGAGGAGAGTAAAGAAGGAAAGGAGGTGCCACACATTCACCTGACTAAATATGGACAGACTCGATATTCATCTAACCATATCAAAATAGTGAAACAGAGAGTGGAAGGTAAAGTAAACCAATTACCTTCATGAACATATCAAAATAGAAGGATAAAAGGTGGAAGGGTCCCATATTCACCTAACCATATCAAAATAGTGAATATCGAGCCTGAGGTCAAAAGGTAAACCAACTATCTGCCTGACTATAATAAAATATCAAAATAGAAGGTGAAAGGATTTTGCCTCCTCCTAATCCCTATCGGGATAGTGAATGAGGGTGACTCAATACTTGCCTGACCATATTGAAATAACAAGTAAAGACGCCACGAAAGTTGATATCTGCCTAATCATATCGAAATAATAAGATAATAAGGAAAAGAGTCTGACATCCACCTGACCATATCAAAATATTGAATTAGTATACTCAATGTTCACCTAACCATATTGAAATATTGAAACAAAGAGTGAAAGGGTTGGTGAGGTATGCCTCCTAAGGACTCTATGAGGCTCTCAAATAGGAAAGGTTCAACATCCGCTTGACCATATCAAAATAGCGGATTTAAACAGCTCAATACACACCTGATCATATCGAAACAATGAATAAGGAGTCAAGGGTTAGTGGGGTATGCCTTCTAGGGACTCTTTCGGGCACCACTACCCAGGTAAGGTTCAATACCTTCCTGACCATATCAAAATAATATATGTGAATTACTAAATACTCACCTGATCATATCGAAATAATGAGTAAAGTGTCAAGATGGTGGGGTATGCCTCCTAAGGACTCTTCTAGGCACCCCACTGGGTAAGATTTAACATCTGCATGACCATATCAAAATAACAAATGTGAACTTCTAAATACTCACCTAGACATATCAAAATAGTGAGTTAAGAATCAAGGTGGTGGGGTATGTCTCCTAGGGATTTTGTCGGGCACCCCACTAGGTAATATTCAACATCCACCTGACCATATCAAAATAGTGAATATGAATGACTTAATACTCGCTTGGCCATATCAAAATAATGAGTAAAGAGTCAAGGTGTTGGGCTATGTCTCCTAGGAACTCTATCAGGCGGCCCATCAGATTAGTAAGTAAACAAACTACCTGCCTGACCATACCAAAATGGCAGGATAGAAGGTGGAAGTCACCTTAATACCAACCTAACATAGATTTGTGTAGGCATGGAGGGAGAAATGAAAGGTAAGTGGAAGAACTCTAAGGGAAAAGTTATTTATGGAATTCTAAGCAAACATTTTGGTTACCATGTAGTGGAGGACAAATTATCATGGCCAAGAGTATCTAAATACTGGTGGAATATCTTAGGTAACCCCCTCCTAATGTAGAAAAGTGGAGGGGAAGCATCAGAGTGATGCCTTGAGGGACAACAGGAAGAGATACACTTTCAGCAGAGTGCGAGAGGAGCAATCTAAATTTAAGAGAGTGAATAGATGATGGTTCTCTACTAACACTTGGAGGGTGTTAACAGATAAAGATTCTTTGTCAACACTTGGAGGGTGTGGTAGACGATGGTTCTTTGCCGACATTTAGAGAGTGTGAAAGGATGACGGTGCTCTGCCACACTGGGCATTGATGGAAGAGAAGATTTGTAAAGGCTTTTCCGCCTTGCTGTGGGTACAAAAGAAGAGACACTTTAGTAATAGTACAATACCTGAAGAATGACTCTTCAGGGAGTGGATGTAAGTCGTGTTTGACCAAACCACTATAAATCTTTTTGTATTTTAATTTTCTTATTTTTTACTGCAAGTTATTTTTCTACAATTGAAAAGTTATTTTAAAACTTTAATTAACTTGCTACAAGAATAAATAGTTTTCAAATTTAAAATTCAAAAGAAAATTTTTAAATTACCAATTCTCCCCCATCTTGGTTAGTCTTGGGATATGAGTTTAGATTTAACAAGCTAATCAAGATTCAATAAGTTGTATCAGAGCTTTATTTTAAATCCATAAGTCTAGACTACTTTTATAAAAAAGAGAATGGTTAGTTTTGGAAACTAAAGCACACCGGTGTTGCAACCCATGACCCCGAGTTTGAGATTTTGATTGCATGCCAAATAATTGTAGTGTTTTGGAACAACTATTCATTGAATATTATTTTATTTCTATTGTCCTGAAGTACTAACATTTCAGGAAGATCCCAAATGACTCAGACGACAGGAAGACTAAGACCGGGTATATTTAGAGTATTAGATCAAATTACATTGTATTTGTTTCTATTTTACTTTTTGTTTTTACTTTTTTGAGTTGGCCATAAAATCTTTGCCATTAAGAGTAAGACCAACCATGCCACACACACATGACGGGGAGAGTTTTTTTTAACTTCGCAAAATGTTTAATAAATTTTTTCTCTTAGTTAGATCGTACCTGTACTGATTGTAATTCGTTACCATACGATCCAAGCTCTGTGGACGTTCGTGATATGATCGCTACTGTACCGAATGTATCGTACACTACGATATGTTCTAATCCAAAACCATTAGCCGTAGTTAGTTTAAGTAAAGTGATTTTTGCACCGTTCGTACTGTTACAAACATTGTTCGTACTGTTACATTCTATTTTTTAAATATACTTACTTTAAATTAATCCCTGTGAATTAGTGCATGAATATCCAGGCTCTTAATTAAATTTCAGACAATCGGTACTGATTGAACCAGTCGTACCATATGATTGACAGAGATGAGTAGTGATCATCTCCGGGATATCGTCCTGGATGATCTCA
>NW_021319611.1:11727-15439 GCF_001605985.2 Dendrobium catenatum
GCAGGACGAAGAAGACTCAGACCAGGTAGAAGGAGTATGAGTCAAACATTATTATTTCTATTTATTTTGTTTTTACTTTATTGAGTCTGCACAAATGCATTAAGGAGTAAAGCAACCATGCACACACACAGGGCGCGAGAGTTGTTTTTTACTGGACAAAATGTAATAAAAATTTCTCTTCTGGGAGATCGTTACTATACGATTGTTAATTCGTACCGTACGACCAAAGCTAGTGGACGATCTGTGAATAGATCGTACTGTACGAAATGTATTCGTAATGTACGATATGTTCAGATCCAAAACCCTAGCCGTAGTTTAGTTTAAGTAAGTGATTTTGCACCATTCGTACTGTATGAACATGTTCGTACTGTATGATCTATTTTAAATACTTACTTAAATTAACCCGTGATTAGTGCATGAAATCCAGGCCTAATTAAATTTTGAACATCGTACTGTACGAACCAGATCTTAGATGAACAGAGACGAAGTATGATCGTCCTGGATATCGTCTTGGACTATCTCTTGGTTTTGTCACATCGTACTGTACTATAATAATCGTACCATACGATGAACATAGACAACATCTGATCGTCCAGACCATTGTCCTGTACGAATAGTATTTTGTTGGATCGTACCGTACGATATTATATCGTACAGCACGAATTATTTTTAACTGTTCGTACATCTTCGTACCAGGACGACGTCTATTTATGAATATCGTACTGTACGATGTTGAATCGTACTGTACGAATAGTAACGGCTACTTTTGAATTCAGAGGGTTTTTAGAGCCTTTTTTAGATATCAATCAAGTCCTTTTTCAGTAAGATTTACAGAGGAGGTCAACGTGGTTAGAGAGGGATTCCAAGGGAGAAAACTCTAGAGAAGTTCTTGAGGGTTGAGAGAGGAAGGAGGAGGTGAGCATTGTGAGGGAGAAGAAGTGTGAGGGAGATCACACGGTTGCTCCAAGCTTGCTGCATCTTGCTCCTCCTGTGGCCCTAGAAGGATTTGAGGGAGGATCTCCAAGGAAAAGGCTCGTCTACATCCGTTACCTCGAGGTTCTCTGCCTTCTCCAGGAGGGAGAAAAACGAGAAGGTTCTCTACCATCGTCAGGAGGGCGAAAATAGAGTTTGGCACTACGCCACGCCGGGTTGGTGAAAGGGAGGTTTGTAAAGGCTTCTCCGCCTTGCCGAGAGGGGCAAAAGGAGAACTATTTTTGATAGTGAAAATCCCGGAGTGGAGGACTCCGGGGAGTGGACGTAGGTCATATTTTGACCGAACCACCATAAAATTCTTGGTGTGTTTTTTCCTTATCGTCATTTACTTTTTACTTGCATTTAATTTTTATAACTATTTCATGGTGAAATTTTGTGGAAGAAAACTTGCTTAAAATTTTGTTATAAAATTTTAAAAACAACAAAAAAAATTAGAACTCTTGTTTAGGGTTATTTTTATTAAGAAAAAGATTTTCACAATTCACCCCTCTCTTGTGTTTTAGTATTTTCAACCGGAAGAGTATTATATTACTAGACCTCCGTTATTTAATAACATCTCTTTCAATTTCTAGAAAACACACATATATAATTTTTTGAATCACTTGATTATCTCATGTGTATCCTAGTTCAAGAAGGGTATACTAGGCTAACTAGATTTATTGATGGCATTAGAGTTGAAACACCCTTTGCTGACTGGACTGTAGAAGAATATGACTTAGTATAACTAAATGCAAAATGTTTAAATAGGTTCTTTTGTGTACTTAAGTCAGAATATTACATGAGGATTTCCACTTGTAAAGGTAGAAAGGACATGTGGGATAGACTTTGTATTACTTATGAAGGGACTAATGAAGTAAAGTAATCTAGATTAAACATCTTGTTACATGACTATAAATTATTTCACATGAAATCCAATAAATCCATTTTTGAAATGTATACAAGATTTACTTAAATAGTCACTTCTTTATATGTATTAGGTAGGAATTTAACAAACGATAAAATGGTCAATAAAATTTTATGTTGTTTTTCTACTGTTTTAATGCTAAAATAACTGCTATTATAGAGTCTAAAGATTTAAATGTTTACTCTATTGATAATCTTCTTGGATCACTAATTGCTTACGTGCAAGGAGTAAGTTAAAGAGAGATTGATGCAGGAGAACAGAGAAAGGAGAAGAATATAGCATAAAAAGCAGATGATTCGAAGAGTGATCAATCACTATATGAGGATGAGGATGACATTGCCTTTATGACAAGGCAATTCAGGAGTTTTCTTAAAAGAAAGTAGAGGAGATGCTAGTAATGAAACATAGGTAAATTTAATAAAAATGTTAAGATTTTTAATGATGTGATTTGCTACGAATGCAGGAAACCTAGATACATAAAATTAGAATGCCCAAATCTAAAAGCCACTCCTATCAAGGAGAAGGTAGAAAAGCAAATGTGAAGAAGGGCAAGAAGATATTTCAGAGAGCTTTCTATGCGGACTCAGCTTCGAATTTGTTTGAAATAGAAAAAGAGGAGGAAATCACCAATCTATATTTAATGGCTAATAATCTTAATCAGTCAGATCAAGAAGAGAAATGTGACTTAACATATACTGAATTATTAGAAGTTTTTGAAAGAATTCATGATACATATAAAAAATTTAAGAAAATGCATGATAGACTTAACTTAGAAATACAAGAATTATAAAAAGAGCATGACATCCATATAAAAGATCACTCACTGATAGATAATAACCATATGAGCTTACTTGATGAATTCATTAATTTGAATAAAAAGAATGATCTTTTAAAATCATCCTATACAAAATTGGAATTAGAATTTAAGGATTTTAAGGATGAATATGAGAGTAGAGAGTATTATTTGAATTTTAACAAGAATGTGTTAGAAGATTTAAATATATTTGTTAAATTGAAAGTGTAAGCTCTTGAAGAAAATAGGAAACCCCCAACACTTGAAGATTTTACTAATCTTATTTTGAGGTAAAAAATTTTAAAACCCAAGAAGAGACAAAGGTATTATAGAAGATTGAGAAACCCATTTTATGGAGTTAAATACTGTTCTTATGGAATGATTGGACATATATCACACACTTGTACTTTAGATATAAAAACTCATTTAGTGTGGAGATCTAAGATGCATAATTAGGTCATAACAAACTTATTTGGGTTCCCAAGACTAACGTTTGATTGTTTTGTAGGATTGCTTTCATACAAGGCCTCGTAAGAGCATTTGATACCTAGATAGTGGTTGCTCAAAGCATATGAATGGAGACACTACATAATTTATATTGCTGGAAGACAGGAATAAAGGTAGGGTTACATTGGAGATAACGCCATTGGGAAAGTGGTTGACACATATATGATTGGAAATTTACAAAATTTTTTCATAGAAAATATATTACTTATTGAAGGCTTAAAGCATACTTTATTAAGTATTAGTCAACTATGTGATAAAAGGGTATAGCGTAAAAAGTTTTCATACTAGGTGTATATTAAGCCTAAATGAAAATGATGTTTTACATGAAATTAGGGTAAATAATATTTATATTCCAGATTTAAATTGAATTAAAACTCCTAATGATTTTTGTTTAAAAACTATTTCTAATGAATCATGTTTATGACATAGTAGACTTTATCATGTTAGCATAAGAAACCTTAGGAAAATTACCTAAAAGGATTTGGTTAGAGGTATACAAAAACTAGACTTTACTA
>NW_021319611.1:15539-18724 GCF_001605985.2 Dendrobium catenatum
GTTTTTGAAACTAAGATTCTTTTTATCTTGCTACAATAATCTATCTTGTACATAATATCCAAAGTTCTTATATATCTTTCAAGTTATTTTAAATCTTGCCATTGCTTTTATCACATAATTTTGATTTTGTTTTGTGACTTGTTCTTCGCTATGTTAGAGAGAGAGAGCTCCTATTCTCTAATATTTAGAGGATATACTCACAACTAAGGTTCTTTTTAAGGGTTTTGTTAAGGAGCTTTTAGCTTGCAAGAATTAAAAAGGAAAGAGGCCAATGACTCCAAAATGAAAAAGAAAAAATATATACACAATTGTGTATCAAAAATCAAAAGACGCTCAAAGAGCCAATTCAAAGACAAAAGAGGCATAAAATGAGCTCACTAAATTTAAGCTACTATCTCTTCTCTAAAGTCTTAAAACTTAGAGAACTCATTGATTATTTGATGATTTCAAAGGCTTGATTTCAAATTCCATGATTGAGACAAATTACTTTATTTTATTATTTATAAGATATTTTTTTTTTGTAAACAAGTTTTGATTAGATCTTCTTTTTGGCCAATTAGGTTTATTCTGAGTTAAGGATTTTTGTTTTTCAAAAGAAAATTTGTAACATAAAGAAAGTCTGATCTAGGGTTAACAGAATCAGATTTTTTTTACCTTTGTCTGATTAGGATTGGCTAAACTCCTTGATCTTATGAAACTCTAAAGTTTAATTATTTGAGAACTTCTTATATGATGCCTTGATAAAAAAAAAAAATAAAAAATAAAAAATAGAAAAATTAAAATTCAAAAATATTTGTTTTTTTATTTTCGTTATTTTTAGCTTTCTATTACTGTATTTTTGTCTGCTTTTATTTTGTTTTATTTTTTAGGACTTTGATCATTACCATCTTTTCTTTGGATTCAAATTCCTTGTCACATCATCCTAGTCGATACCGATATCATCCTGGATGATTAGACAAAATCTCTTCAAAAATTCCATATGCTGATCTTTTCTGTGCTTGCTGTAACTCATAGTCCTAGACGATACTATATCATCCTGGACAATCTGATCGAACTCTATTACAATCATGATGATAGTCCTGGCCGATAGAATATTTTATCTGGCCGATGCATTTTATGTGCATCATCCTGACCGATACTCTGGATCATCCTGGACGATCCACGTGTCAGCACGTTTGAATATTTAAAATTAGCCCCGAACGATCTATTATTGGACAATCGTCCTAGCCAATCTACTGTTCGTTCTGGATGATACACGTGGCACAGATTTAAATTATTTTAACTTCGGCCGGTATGATCAATCATTATGCATTGTCCGGGATGATACACCTAATCGGCCTAGACGATTTGCTTTTTTAACGGTCATCCGGCTTGACTCCTCGGGACGATCGCATGTGTCTAATCATCCTGGCCGATATATGATCGGCCCTGACGATCAGACTGCCTTTTTGACCAATCAGACTATATGCAATTATTGAGCCATATCGGCTTGGACGATTCTGCGATCGGCCGGGACGATATGGCTGCTTCTTTAAATTCTGGCCATTCCAGCCATGGTTTTTCACTTCATCCCTTCTCCTCTTGTGTTTTCTGGCTAGCTCCTTTCTATGGCTGGTGGGAAACGAGTTTGACAGGCTTCTGAGAGTTCCTCGAGGGCCACTCTGGACCCTCAATTCAGGGAGGCAGAGGATCAGGCTGCCTACCATCGTTATAAAGAGTGTGGAATTACCCTCTCCCGAATAATCAATCCTGCATATCTCTCGTATCCGGTAATGGATCTCTTTTCCCATACCTCTCTTTGTTACATACTCACCCTCACTGTCCCTTTTTCTTCTGAACTCGTCCTAGAATTTTATGCAAACCTTTGCATTAACCCTACCTTCACAGCCCTTACCTCCTATGTGAATCGACGCCCGACCGAGATCACATATCAGGACTGTGCGGAGCTTTTACAGCTATCCACCACCAGGGATAAGCTGCACATAATCGTTACAGATCCGAATTTTGATTGGTCCATGGCAAACCACTTTCTTCGTCAAACCAACACACCCTTTCATGTTGGAGAGACTAGCTCTTTAGTCAAAGATGCTAGGACAATCCAACATGTCCTTTGCACCTCCATAATTCTAAAAGCTGGGGACAGAATCCACATCACTCCTCTACTTTCCTTGACCACCTTTTTCATTATGGCCCGGAGAGAATTTAATGCCACTGATATACTCTTTCGCTACATTGATCACCTAACTACTATTCACGATCCAGGCCATAGGGGAAAACCCAACCTTGCCTTAGGACATCTCATAGCCTACATTATTGAAACTAAATACAATCTCTAATATCCTGCTCGTCATGACCTTCATCCTCCTTGCCACTTAAATAATTCCTTCACAATCCTTCATAGTACTCGTCTCCACCTAGGAGATGGGAAAGGTCGGGGGGCTGAGAAGGAGGAGGCTCCCGCTCCCGCTCCCTTTCCTGACCCTGTTCCTCTACACCAGCACTCACCGGTTGATCAGATGATAGAGAGGTTTGATCGATGGGAGACCCGCTTTGACGCTTACGTTGCTGCACAGGAGCAGCAACACTTTGAGGAGATTGCCAACTACGAGCAGCACCGCACAGAGGATTTAGCCCGATTTGATAGCTACATTACTCACCAGCAGCTACAGCATGACCAGGACATCGCCTGGTTCAATGCTCAGTTTACCACGCTTGCCAGCTACTTTCAGCAGCCACCTCTACCACCTCCATCTGATGATCAGGGTCCCTTATTTTTATAGTATGTGTTTTTTATTGTCTGTTTTCTGTTTTCTATAGCTCGTCTTGTAGCTTGTTTTAGTTTATGTTGTGTTGTTTTCTTTTTCTTTGCGTGTCTAGACCCTCTTTTTGTGATGACAAAAGGGGGAGTAGGTTATGGTAGGAAAAGTTGTTGAGTTTGTAACTTTGAAAATTTAATAAACTGCTATTTTCACTAAATTTTTCATACTTGTGTTTGCCATCATAAAAAAGGGGGAGAATGTTGCAAATCTATTTTCATGACTTATGTTTTGATGATTGACAAACACTATTGATTCTCTTAGACTTCTTGTTGCTTCGAACTTTTCAGGAATCAAAGATCGGATGAACAAATGAAGCTAGTTCAAGAATGCGTAGGTCTAGGGTTGAGTCAGTCTGTACTTTATTTT
>NW_021319611.1:23536-41795 GCF_001605985.2 Dendrobium catenatum
GGCTTAATAACCTAATTACTAGACTCAACAGTAAAGCTCTTATTTCATTTCAACAAGGATCTTAGAACTAGTAAACTATTGGAGATTATTCATATGGATCTTTTTGGACCGATTAGCACTGTAATTATAGGAGGTTAGGTATACAGATTTGTGATAGTTGATGATTTCTCTAGATTCATACGGGTTAAATTTTTATTATATAAGAGTGAATCATTTGAGGAGTTTAGAGATTTTTCAACTTGGATTCAGAGGAAACTAGGGTATAAAATTCTAACTATTCAAAGTGATAATGGCGAGGAATTTAAAAATAATAAATTTGAGGATTTTTGTAAGGAAAAAAGAAATTAATCATAATTTTTCTATACCTAGGACCCCTCAGCAGATGGGGTAGGCGAAAGAAAGAACAAAACATTAATTGAAGCTGCTAGAGCCATGTTGGCTAAATAATCACTTCCTAAATATTTTTGGGTTAAAGTAGTTAGTACTGTATATTATGTTATGAATAGGGTGAACATAAGATCAAAATTGAACAAAACACTCTATGAGCTTCTTAAGGGCAGAACACCTAATTTGTCATATTTCCATATTTTTGGATGTAAGGTGTTCATACATAATAATGAAAAATCTTCCTTAGAAAAATTTGATCCAAAATCAGATGAAAGAATTTTTCCTTGACATTCTAGTATTGGAAAATCATATAGAGTATTTAATAAAAGAACTTTGTTATTTGAGGAGACCACACATATTATATTTGATAAATCTAGAATTTTGGACAGGAGTAATGAATTTGAGATGTGCTTAATGAGAGATCTTAGTTATTTTCTTAGTTTTAGCATTAAGTAAATTGAGAAAGAAACTTTTCTATGTTAGTCAAAGTATGTTAAAGACATCCTCAAGAAGTATGAAATGGACATTACTAAAATAGTTAGTACTCGTATGAGTTCCTCAATTCAGTTGGATAAGGACCCAAAGTGAAGATATATTGATAAAAAAAATTTAGAGGAATAATTGGATCTTTGTTTTATTTGACAACTAACAGGCTCGATATTATGTTTAGTATTTATTTGTATGCTAGATTCTAATTATATCCAAAAGAATAACATTTGATAGCAATAAAAAGGATTTTAAGATATTTCTTGGAAACTTAGAACTTAGGGACTTGATATCCTAAGTATAGCTCTTTTGAAATTATTGGATATTCAGATTCAGACTTTACATGTTATAGGATTGATTGAAAGAGTATATCTGGAACTTATAAATTTATAAAAAAATTATTTAGTTTTTGGTCCAATAGTAAATAAAATTATGTTGCCCTATATACTACTAAAGCTGAATACATTATCTTAGGAAGTTGTGTGGCATAAGTTCTTTGGCTAAAATAATAATTGATTGATTTAGAATTTATAATAGACACAATTCTAATTTATTTTGATAAGACTAGTTCCATTTGCATTTCAAAAAATCTTATTCAACATTATAGAACTAAATATATAGACATAAGGCATCATTTCATTGGGATTATATATCTAAAGGAGAAATTAAATTGAATTATGTTTCAACTGAAAATCAACTTGTAGATATTTTTACTAAACAACTAGCTTTTGATACTTTTAGCACATTAAGAATAAGGCTATGTGTGATTGATCTTAATGCTTAAACAAAATTCTCTATAAACTTAATATATTTCTATGTCTTTTTTATTTTTTATTTTTAATGTTTTATTTTTGTGTGTATTTTCTAGTTTTTACTTTTTGCCTTTTATGCTGTGTTATTTAGATACGTACCAGTTATCAAAATTCCTATTTCTAATCGTTCGCACTGAATTTTCTAAGTGTTATATTCATACTGTACGAAATTATTTTCGTCCCATATGAATTCCATAACATTTTATTCGTTGTTTTAGACTAAATGCGTAATATTTTCATTTCCTAACATATATCATACTGTATGATATTTATACCATCCCAGATGATTTGTCTTCATTCGTCTGTACGCATGTAGATGGTTATATGGGCAGAATCTGTTATTATAACTAATCGTATTTATGAAACTTTATTTCATACATAAAAATCATGTGTCATTCTCAGTGGGGGATGAACCTAACCATCATTAAAATGATCTTAAATAATCGATCATCCTGGAGAAATACTTATTTGTCTATACAATCATCTAGTTAAAAAGCCTGTATGAAAGGATACTTCGTATCTTGCATAATTACAAAAAGTAATTTCATTTTAGACGTTATCATTTATACATACGAAATAATTTTCATCATGTATGAAATAATTATCGTACTGTACAAATCAAATTTCTTACATACAATTGGTCATTTTTCTTTAAATAGGAGGTAGTTTAAATTTATTTTAATTCACTTCAACAATTATAATCCTCTTTGAACCCTTCTCATCATAAAAATGGCTAATTCTAGTAAGCGCGATAGAGTTTCCAAGAGTTTGACATCTAGGGTGGATACAAAAACTTTATGTCTAGAGCAAATAAGGATTCTTACTATAGGTATGTCGCTATAAAAATCTCTTTATCTATGCTCTTAATTCAAGAAGATTTCCACTTTCAAGTCATGTCTCTTTCTGCTTCAACTCAATTCACCTTTATTTTGACTCTTATCCTTGCCTATCATAAGGAGACCTTTCACTATTTTTTAGTGAATATGAGTTTTAGTGAGGATGAGAGTAGGATGAGATCATTTGTCTAAAAGAAACAGGTAGAGATCATTAAGGAAGATATGGGAACTTATCTGCATCTAAGGACTCAAGGAATTAGAGCACACACTATGACCTCCAAATATGACTTTGATTGGTCTGAAATAAACAAAGCTCTTAGAGGGGTTGCTAAAGTTGGTCACTTGGCTAGGGTCTATAACTTAAATCAAAATGCAAGGATCATTCAGCATATCCTTAGAACTTCAATCATTCCAAAGGTTGGCGATCATATAAACATTGCTCATCTTCTATCCACATTTACCTATCTAATCATGACTAGACAACCAATTGATAAAGTCTATCTCATTCTTGATTATATTCATAACCATTCTGAAATTTGGTTTATTTTTCATGGGAGGAAGAAAAACAATGCCATAGGACATCTAGTGACCTATATCTTAAAAAAGAAGTATAACATTGTTCATCCCAAGGTTGTACTTGAAATGACAATCTACTTCACTGATGCCTCTTTTTGAGCACTTTTCGAGAAGAATGACAATTCCAGTGAGGATACTAAGGAAGAAGGGAGAGCACCTGCACCTGCTCATTGACCTAACTTTCAAGAGATGGTCCAGCATTTTGACCAATTAAAGAGTTATTTTGATCAAATTCAGACTCATTAAAACCAGCAGGATACACAGTACTAGTAAGATATGGGTTGGATCCGAGGTCAGTTCGACTCGGTGAACACTAATGTAGCTATGATGAATAGATATTTCTGTATCTTTAATCAGCCTCCTCCTCTAGACCAGGGCTCCTTAGAGTATTAGATGTACTTCTTTTATGTTGTCTTTGCCATTCCTCTCTAGATGTGATGATCTTAGTGATGATTTCAATATTTTGTGTACTTGTGTTTGTTTAGTATTTTGTGTACTTATTTTTGTTGATATTGTACTATTTTTATTTTGATGAAAATTGATATCAAAGTGCTTAGATGTATTTGATCCTTAAATTGATATCTATAAAAATGTCGTATTTTGTTTAACTGATTTGGTTCGTTGTTTGAAATATGAGTTTGCCTATATAATAATCCTATCTTAATTAATCTACAAAGTGTTATAAATTAACCTGTAATATAAAATTAATTTCATTATGAAATCAAATTTTTAAAAAATTTTAAGTTAATTTATGACTCGATTAAGTTAAGGATATCAATCTCATGTTCTTTTTAGGTAAATAATATTTAAATATTATTATTATAATTTTGATGTCTTATTATTTTTTATTTCTCTTTTCAATATAATTATCTTTATATTTAGAGTCATTTTATTTTTTAGATTATTGATTTTGGAAAGATAAATTAAGAAAAGGAGTAGAAATATACAATGTGTATAAAAATAAAAAGAATGCACAGTAGTTCACAAATTGAAAAGAGGCACAAAATTTGTCCAAATACAAAAATATGCACAAAGTGTGCCACAAATATTTGAAAAAGATGCGCAATGTCGCCGATTGAATATGTTCTTTCCTTTATTATTTAATCTTCAAATTCAAATCATTCTAATGGTCAATTATAATTTGTATTAAAAATTGAACTTAACTAATCTTCATTTCGTCACCATTGCAATAATTTTTCATATCTAATTGTCTAGAATTTTTCATGACCTTGATCAACTTTTCTTATCTAAGTTATGCTTTAACTTAAATATTTTTAAACCTTTTTTTTTTCTAATGCTAATTAATTATTTATTCTAATTCTATTTTAATCTCTTTCAAGATCAATTATTTGGGTTTTCATATGACTTCTTCCATTTATATCTTCTTTTTCCTTTTTGTTGTTGTCAAAAGGGGGAGTAATATTATTTGGTATTGTTTGGTTTTTGTGTATGTTTGCGTTTTTGTGTTTTTGGTCATTTGTAATTTTGTTTTTAAATTTGTGTTCTTTAAAAAATTCCCTTATAGTCACATGTTTATTCTTTTAGGGGGGAGCTAAGGAAAAATTTAGAGTATTCAAGTTTACTCAAATAATAATTATTTTTCCATCATAAAAAAGGAGGAGATTATTGAGATTGTTACAACTTAGTTCTTGATAATTCTTGATTATTGATATCTTTGCAACATATATGTTTTTGATGATTCCAAATATTATTGGTTTGATTATTATTTCTCCTAACATATTTTAGATGCATTATTTTTGTTATTTTGTATGTACTAATATTTAAGGGAAATTATACTTGGGATTGTTGAAGAGTTCAAATCAGATCAGTTTAGGGTTTATTATAAATGAACTCTGTAATTTTATTTTATTGAGTCTGAGAGAGTGTGATTGTAATTCAGTAACTGTACACACATACACTGGGGGTGGGTTTAAAAATTGTAATTTTTTAAATTGATTATACTTTATGAAGCAAATATATATGGGATGATATGTTTAGTTATTTTCCTTATGAGCAGTCAAATGAACAGAAAGTAGAAAATGTTTTCTATGTATGGATCATACTGTACGGTATACCAATCATACGTATGCCATCTAGGGTATGAATTTGATGGGTCTCATTTTGACCAAATGAATTTAAAGTTTTTCTGAACGATTCGTACCGTATGATGTCATCATCTTAGGTACGCCATCCAGGGTATGAAATGGAAGAGTCCCTTTTCGTCTAGATAAACCCAAAAAAAATTATGAACGATTCATACCGTATGATGTCATCATTATACGTATGTCATCTAAGGTACAAAATAGATGGTCCCTTTTTATCCAGATGAACCCAAAAAAATTTTTGAACGGTTTATACCGTATGATGTCATCATCATATGTATGCCGTTTAGGGTACAAATTAGATGGATGCCTTTTTGTCCTGATGAATGTTAAAATTTTCATAACTGATCCTATCGTACGATGTTGTCATCATACATACGCCATACAGGGTACAAAATTGAGGGGTCCATCATCGTCCCGATGAAGATGAAATTTTTTTTAACTATTTGTACCGTACAAATTTGATTCATACGGGACGATCATTATGTATGAAATCATTCATACCGATTCACATAAGGTTCATTCACAATAGTTTTTGAACTGTTTGTGCGTACAAACATACGATTGTAGTGTAATCGTGTAAACTTAAATTTGAAAATTTCAATTTTTTGGATGGATTTTTGTGTCTTTGGTATAAAAGGTCCACTAAAAATGACATGAAAAAGTATTGTCTTCATGATTTTTCAAGTGAAATTGAAAAAGAGAGTGTGAGAGATTTCTTGCAAGTGGAATACGAAGGGTTCACAAGGTAACTCAAAGGTAAGGATATCTTTCTGATTTTAGTTATCACTCTTCTTCTTGTCTTTTTAGTTGCTCATGAGAAGATCCTTGAAGAAGATATGGTTCTCTACCAACACTTAGAGGTTGTGAACAGACAACAGTTCTCTACTGACACTTAGAGGAAGTGAACAGATGACGGTTGTCTACCAACACTTGGAGGGTGCGAACAAATGATGGTTCTTTGCCAACACTTAGAGAATATGAAAGGGTGATGGTTCTCTGCCTTGCTGTGTAGGCAAAGGAGAGACACTTTGTTAATAGTGAAATACCTGAAGAGGGAGTCTTCAGGGAGTGGATTCAGCTTGTGTTTGATCAAATCACTATAAATCTTTGTATCTTTTAATTTTCATATTTATTTAATGCAAGTTATTTTTTCGTGGTTGAAATATTATTATAAAACTTTAATTAACTTGCTATAGAAATAAATAATTTTCAAATTTAAAATTTAAGAGAAATTTTTTAAATTTCTAATTCACCCCCTCTTAGTTAGCATTGGGACTTTAGTTTAGGTTTAACAACATAATCAAGATTCAACACTAATGTGAATGAACTGGGGAGCATAATCATAATAAAATTAATATATAAATAAAATCTAAAAATGGATAGTGGATCAACATTATGTTGCAGATATGTTTCATGGGTTATGATTTTGATAATAGCAAACAATTCTTATTTCTCTATGACTGATTTCTACTAATATTTCAGGTTCACACGATCGTACTGCAATTAGGAATTAGCCCAAGATTGGGTAGACTAAGTCTGAGTCAGTTTGTTTCTTTTTTTCCTTTCTTGAGTCTATTGTATTTAGTGTGGCTCCTGATGATTTATAGCTTGGTAGATTTTCTATTATTCCCTAAAGATTTCTATTTTTGGTAACATCATCTTGGATGATATTTATATCGTCCTACATGATCTGTCCAAAATTAAAAACCTTAATTAGGGCATCCTCATTAAGGCAGTCGTCATAAGCTGATCGGTCTGGATGATACTTATATCGGTCAGGACGATATGATCAATTCAGGAAGAATCAGCCACCATGATCAGATTAGGTATTCTTTATTTTAGACAATCGACCAGGCTGATATACAGATCGTCCAGGATGATCTAACACAATTATGCCTAAATTGATCTGGTATGTTTGAAAAGCATTAATGGCTGATTGATATGATCACATCGTCCGGGACGATCATAGGATCGACCGGGACGATGGCCTGGACGATTAACATCGGCCAGCATCTATTCAGGGCGATGATCAGGATGATTGCAATCGGTTTTAAACTAATTAGCCGGGACGATCATGAGATCGGCCAGGATGATGTAACCAATTTTCTTCTGATCGTCCCAAATCGTCCCGGGCTATTGAGCTTAATTTGTACTAATCGACAAGGATGATAGTCCAATCATCCTGGATGATAATGTCAGCTACTTGCATTAATGAGCTCATTTTGAGAGCTTCTATTTAAGCTTTATCAAGGCACTTAGTAAGTGTCTTTGGCAGCCATTGTAGCTTCATTCTTGTGGGGGAGACTTGAAGAGAGAGCTTGAAAGGGAGTGAGGAATGGGTGAAGTCTGAGAAGGAGAAGATCTAGTGAGGGGGGACTCAAGGGAGTGTGGAGGGGAATCCACAGGTTTGCTCCGACAGGCTTGCATCTTAATACCGTCGGATTCAAGGCTTGTCTCGAGGGAAGTTCACCAAAGAAAAAGTTCTCTTTGGTGTCAAAAGACCCGGCTACTCCGCCGCTCTGGGGAAGGTGGAAGTGATTTTGTAAGGGCTTCTCCGCCTAGCTGTGGGAGCTAAAGGAGAGACACTTGTTTTAGTGCAATACTTGGAGTGTGTCTCCAAGGAGTGGACGTAGGTCAAGGTTTGACCGAACCACTATAAATTCGTTGTGTTCTTTCTTAGTATTGCTTCCGTATTATTTTCTTCCTCACTTATTTTTCATTGGTGATTTTGGTTTGAGATTTATCTTTGATTTTAAAGTTATCTAATTCACTTCACTCTTTATTAGCCTTGGTCCAGTTAATAAGGGCTTAACATCCTTAACAAACTTTCAAGTGATATCAGAGCACTTTCTGCTATCATCTGAGCACTTTTAAGTGGTATCAGAGCCGTTTTCAAAAAATAAGTTTTTAAAAGCTTTTGAATTTTGATCCATGGATAATTTTTCAAATCATAATATTGCGGAAGGTTATTCAATCACTTGACCTCCTTTATTTGAAAATATCTCTTTTTAATTTTTGGAAAATTTGCATGACTACTTTCTTGCAATCGATTGATTTTCGTATGTGGCATATGATTTTAACTGGTTATTCATCACCATCACGTATTGTTGATGGAGTTAAAATTGATATTCCTTTTAATCAATGGAATAAAGATGAACGAATCGATGCTCAATTGAATGCAAAATTTTTAAATTGTTTTTTATGTGCTTTAAATTCTGAATATTTTATGTTACTATCCACGTGCACTACTGGTAAGGAAGTTTGGGATAAACTATACACCATATACGAAGACACTAGTGAAATCAAGCAATCTAAGTTGAATATATTAATGCATGATTATGAACTATTTTCCATGAAACCTTATGAGACGATCTTAGACATATATACTAGGTTTACTCAAATTATGACATCATTGCATGCTTTAGGAAAAGAATATTCAAATTTTGAAAAAATTAACAAAATTCTTCATTGTCTACTAGATAAGTTTGATGTTAAAATTGTTGCTATTTGTTAATAAAAAAATTTGAATAATTATTCTATTGATAATTTGATTGGCTCACTCATTGCCTACGAGCAAAGTTTGGGTCAAAGACTTTTGGATGAAGGTGAAACGATTATTCTAAAAGCTGAAGATACAGAAAGAGATAGCTTAGTTGGTAACGAATGCAATAATTTGTCAAGCAAATCACAAAGCTCGACAAAGCATAAGCAAAAGTGGAAGAAAGGTAAAAATGGTAAGGATGTTAATATTTCTTCTGACATTATTTGCTTTCGATGTAGGAAGCTTGGACATATGAAAAATTAGTGTCCTAATTTAAAATTTCCTCCTGCGAAAGAAAAGGGTAAAGCGAAGCAAATTTTAAACTGGGGAAATAATGAAAAGCAAAAAATCTCTTGGGCAGACCTGGTCTCTAAAGCATTGGACCAGAAGCAAGATGATGCTTAAGCCTTTGTTTGTTTTTATTTTTACATGTTTTGTTTGTCCTTTTATTTTAATGATTTTCTATTTTTTTTATTCTCTTCTATTCTTCTTACTTTTCTTTTTTCGTTAAATTTTCATGTGTCTTTTCTCTGATCAACACACACATCACCTTTCTAAAAATGAAAAACCTATCTCTAATTTTTTCTTGAATTCTTATAAAAATTATGTTTGACTTCTCTAAAACAGTCAAAGAAAGGAAACTCATGATTTTGACTCTCAATCTCTGTTTCCTTAAATAGGTTATTCTACTTTTGATTCAAAATCTTCATCATATTTAAATTGGATTTTGAAATTTTTTTTCATCTCCCTACATTTTTTCTATTGCATAGGAATCTTTTACAAGATTGTTGAATCCACCTTATAATTTTCTTAATCAAGTTGTTCGTATTGTCAATAATTTGGGTTTACTTTAGTTTTAAAAATATAAGAAAGAAAGCATATTTTTTAAAAATAAAAAAAGTGACCAATGATGCCAAACCAAAAGATGCGCAATGACGCCAAATTAAAAAAAATACATAAAGTGTATTAAAAATCAAAAGATGCTCAAAGAGCCATTCAAGTGATAAAGGGCATAAAATGAGCCCACAAAAAAAAATATGCTTATTTTTTCTTATACAACTAAAAGCAAAAGAAAATCCTTGATATGTTCGAAACTTGTGCTTGAAAATCTTTGTTCCTGATTCAGCAATTCGTGCATTGATCTTCTATTAGATATGTTTTAAGAAAGGAGTTTTGAAAAATTAATGTTTCATTTTCCTGTTTATTCCTTAATTTGGATATTGGATTAAAAAGTTTTTCTGCCTTTAAAAGAACTTGAGTTTGGATTATCAAATTATAAATTTCTAACATTTTCTGGGCTATGCGTTGTCAATCCAATTCTACTAAGTTTTTGATTAAAACCAAGAGGTAACTTTCTCATTTTAAGAATATTTTTTTTTCACTAGATCAGAAAATATTTTTTATCTTTTGATCGTTTTGTTTTTTGTTTGTGCCTCCTCTCTTTTTGATAATGTCAAAGGGGGATAACGTATTGTTGAATTTTTGTACTATTGTCATATTTGTATCTTTTGTTCAAAAATTTAATAATCAACAAAAATATTTTTATCTCCCCTATTTTTAAAGTGTTAATCTAGTGAGGGCGAGATTAGAAGAAAATGTTCCTTTTAAAAATTCAAATTGTAGTGTTTGCCATTATAAAAAATGGGGAGATTATTACGGATCTTTTTCATGGGTTATAATTTTGATGATAACAAACAATTTTTATTTCTCTATGTCTGCTTTCTACTAACATTTCAGGTTCACACGATCGGACTGCAATTTGGAATCAGCTCAAGAATGGGTAGACTAGGTCTGAGTCAGTTTGTATCTTTTTTCCTTTCTTGAGTCTATTGTATTTGGTGTGGCTCCTGATGATTTATAACTTGGTAGATTTTCTATTGTTCCCTAAAGATTTCTATTTTTGGTAACATCATCCTGGATGATATTTATATCGTCCTGGACGATCTGTCCAAAAGTAGAAACCCTAATTTGAGCATCCTCATTAAGGCAGCCATCATAAGCTGATTAGCCTGGACGATAGGATCAATTCAGAAAGAATCAGCCGTCATGATCAGATTAGGTATTCTTTATTTTATGCAATCGGCCAGGCTGATATACACATCGTCCAGGATGATATAACACAATTATGCCTAAATTAATATGGTATGTTTGGAAAGCATTAATAGCTGATTGATACGATCACATCATTCGGGACGATCATAGGATCGGCCAGGACGATGGCCTGGATGTTTAACATCGGCCAGCATCTATTAAGGGCGATGATCAGGATGATTGAAATCGATTTTAAACTAATCGGCCAGGACGATCATGAGATTGGCCAGGATGATGTAACCAATTTTATTCTGATTGTCCCAAATCGTCCAAGTCTATTGAGCTTAATTTGTACTATTAAGCCAGGTCGATATTCCAATCGTCTTGGACGATAATGTCTGCTAATTGCATTAATGAGCTCATTTTGAGAGCTTCTATTTAAGCTTTGTCAAAGCACTTGGTAAGTTTCTTTGGCATCCATTATAGCTTCATTCTTGTGGGAGAGACTTGAAGAGAGAGCTTGAAAGGGAGTGAGGAATGGGTGAAGTCTGAGAGGGAGAAGATCCTATGAGGTGGGACTCAAGGGAGTGTTGACGGGATTCCACATGGTTGCTCCGGCAGGCTTGCATCTTAATACCGTCGGATTCAAGGCTTGTCTCGAGGGAAGTTCACCAAAGAAGAAGTTCTCTTTGGTGTCAAAAGACCCGATGACTCTGCCGCACCGGGGAAGGTGGAAGTGATTTTGTAAGGGCTTCTCCGCCTAGCTGTTGGGGCTAAAGGAAAGACACTTATTTTAGTGCAATACTTGGAGGGTGTCTCCAAGGAGTGGACGTAGGTCAAGGTTTGATCGAACTACTATAAATCTGGTGTGTTCTTTCTTAGTATTGATTATGCATTATTTTCTTCCGCACTTATTTTTTTGTGGTGATTTTGGTTTGAGATTTATCTTTGAATTTAAAGTTATCTAATTCACCTCTTTCTTTGTTAGCCTTGGGCTAGTTCATAAGGGCTTAACATCCCTAATGAACTTTCAAGTGGTATCAGAGCATTTTTTAGTGTCATCTGAACACTTTCACATTACCATTCTTGACTAATATGGGTTGGCATAGACCTGCTATTACATCTTTGAAGGGTCTAAGTCAATGGTTTTGATAGCCTAAATTATATTCAACTCATATGAATGAATTGGAGAGCATAAATATCATATCACAACTGATTGAAGAAAAAAACTTACATGGGGATAGTTTGTGTGAACAACACAACACCAGACTAATATAGGTTAGGTGTGGACCTAGTATCACCCTATACAAAGGGGTTTGGACTATTGATTTTGGTATCCTAGACCATACTTGGGAATGCCAAGTGAAATTAGGGGTCTAATATTATGTTAGATTCAAAGGTATATGAATCCCATATGTCTATACCAAGCTAGGCAAACCATAAAAATTGAACATACATGAATAATATGGTTTACATTAGAGGAACGAAGAAAATCTAAGAAAATAACACATACTAGTTTTGAAACTGGGAAAATAAATTCTCACAAGGGGAGGATAAATTTAAGATTCTATGTGCTAACACCAATGTAATTGATGTGCACAGACATATTTAAAACATCCCTACAACATATTAGCATATCGCCTTTAAGGATAGCCTTATATTTGTTGTAATGAACATTGTGTGGTTGATGAAAAATCATTATGGCCACACAGATTGTCAAAAAATAAAAAAGGACCCTTTCATGGGGTATATATATTATGGGATATTTATAGGAGGTAGGGAGGCTCCTCTTGTGATGTGTAAAACTCAAGCATAGTACTTTTTCAAGTATTGCTTGCTGATGACATGCATAGGGTGAATGCCATTTGCATCAATAAGTAGGTAAGCACCACCTTCATAAACTTACTCTATCGTAATGGGGCAATCCAAAATAGGCTCAAACTTACCACTTCGACATCAGTGTAAAATAATAGGCCTACATAAAATAAGAACTAAGTCGCCAACCCAAGAAATATGAGGTCTAATAAGGTGATCATATGACTGGGCCATATGGGCCTGGTATAGTTTGAGGTTCTGATGAGCTTGTAAATGAAGCTCTTCTAAACCATCAAGCTATTCCAATTATAGCTGAGTATTGTCTTTCTGAGAAAGATTATGACTAACTATCACACATAGTGAGGGAAGCTTGACCTTAAGTAGGAGGATTAAGTCAACCCCGAAAGTCAAAGTATATGGGGTAGACTTGGTAGGAGTACATATGTAGTCCTGTATACCCATAATGCCTGAGGTAACCTATCATGCCACTCTCATTTATTTGCTACAAGGATTTTCCTTATCTGTTGCATGAGAGTTTTATTAAATGCCTCCGCCAAGCCAATAACTTTAGGGTAGAAGATCAAATATTATCGCCAACAAATATTATGGTGTAGGGAAAATCTAGAAATTTTAATGCTTCTAAATGACAGGCAATTTTCTGAAATTATATGATGCAAAACACTAAAATAGTACAAAATGTGATGATGAAAGAAACGCATCACATAATTTGATTTAACTTCCTTAAGTGGGATTACTTCCACCCACTTAGAGAAGTAGTCAGTGGCAGCTAAATTAAACCTATAACCATTAGAGGAAGGAGGGTCAATAAAACCCATTACATCTATGCCCCAACCTTTAAAAGGCCAAGATAAGACAGTATGGTGAAATGGATTAGGGGTTAGTGAATCATCGTGCTATGAATCTGGCACTGGTGGCACTTTCTAGCATGATCCATACAATCATGGATGATAGTTGGCCAATAGTAGCTATTTCATTTTTTGTCTGAATTGATGAGCATTCCAAAGCACTACATGTATCTTGCCCATGACCTTATGAGCCTCTTCATTATTGAGGCAACACAACCACATATGGTCGAAGGAACGTCGATACAAGGTATCATTTACATAGATGAATGATGGAGCTCTCTTTCTAATTTGAGAGGCCATATATCGATCATCCAGAAGCCTACCATGCTTCAAATAGTTAATGAAGGGCACTCTCCTATTTGACTCTTCCTCAATAGCAAACACTATGAGGGTTTGATTGGGGGAAGATAAATCTACGGGGCACATAGCTTGATGATACTGGACAACGATAAACAAAAGGTTTCTAGTATAATCAACCAATTATTTTGCTAACTTGGCCATTGCATCTACGTTATCATTTGTAGATTGAGGAATTTTAGCCAAGGTTACTTAAGGAATTAGGCACAAGAGCTCTGTTACTTTATTATGATAAGGCAAGAGCTTAGGCTTAAGTACTTTGAAGAATCTTGCTACTTGATTTATAATTAGTTAGGATTTTCCTAAGATCTTCACTCACATAATATTCATATGAATGGCCAACTCAAGTCCCAAAATTAGAACTTTATACTCAGCTTTATTATTTGTATGAGGTTTTAAAAGACTATAGGAGTAACGAAGAGTGTGACCTTCAGGGGATATAAAAATAAGGCCCAAACTTACCCTAACAATGGGAGTTTTATTTGGATGTAAATCTTTAATAGATGATGCATTATTAAAGTAGAACTCCTAAGTAAGGGACTCTTATTTATCCACCCTCATAATTAGCTCATCAAGTAAGTCATTATTGAGTGGGAAATCTATAGGGATCGGGTGAGCAACAAGAAAGTCAGCTAGAGCCTATCCTTTGATGACCTACTAAGGGATAAATATAATGTTAAATTATAATAATATCATAGACCTGCATGCTAGATGACCTAAAAGGGTTGGACGGGTCATCAAATTCTATAAGGTGTTGACTTGAGAGATTAGGTCAACCTTATATAAAAGAATATAATGTATAAGCTTTTGTACCATGAAGATCAAAGCTAAACATTACTTTTCCATTGCTGGGTACATCAGCTTTGTAGGTATTAATCATTGATAAGGTAGTAGAAGGTATTTTCCTTACCTTCCTCATTCTCTTGACTCAACAGTGCACCTAGGGACTCATCCAGAGCCATAGTATAGATAATTAATGGCCTTCCTGGGATGATTACAACTAAAATAGGGGGATTCATTAGATAATGCTTTATACTCTTAAAGGTCTCCTGAAAATATTCATCTCAATGAAAATGAGCATCCTTCTTTAATAGAGTAGTGAAGGGATTAAATCTACCATGAAGGTTGGAGATAAATCTCCACAATAAAGCAAGCTTACCTTAAAAAGATCTCAACTAGGTAAGACACATAAGGGGTTTCAAATCCACTATGAATTTGATTATAGAAGGATTAATTTTAGTGCCACGATAGAGAACTATAAACCCTAAAAACTTTCCTGCACTAACTATAAATGTGTATTTCAAGGGATTCATTTTTAAATCATATATGCACATGAATTTAAAAATGATTCCTAGATCTCAAAGGTGATTTTCACGGACCTTGCTTTTGACCACCAAATTATCCACATAACATTTAACTTTCTCATGTATCAGCTCATTGAAGTTAATAGTCATAACACATTAATTGGTGGCCCTAGCATTCTTGAGACCAAAGGGCATCACCTTGTAACAAAATACATCTATAGGTTTGTAGAAGGCAATAAACTTTTCATCTTTAGGGGCAATCTTTATTTGATTGTAACCAGATGAACTATCCATGAAGGAGAATATGCAATGGGATGAAGATATGTCCACCATAAGTTTTGGGATAGGAAGCGGGAAATCATCCTTAGGGCATGCCTTGTTCAAATCATGGAAGTCAATACAGACATGAATCTATCCATTCTTCTTTCAGACTGGAATAATATTTGCATGCCAAGTAGGGTACTTCTCTTCACAAATAAATCTAGCTTCTATGAGTTTATTTGTTTCAACAATCACCTGTTGATCAATTTCCAATCTCAGCCTATAAGGTAATTTTTTAAGAGGGATTGTATCGGGCTTAATAGCCAACTTATAGATTGCTACCTTTTGGGTCTAGACTAGAAATTTTGGTATAGTTTCAGGCAAAGCAATCCTTAAACTCTAAGTGTAGATTGATGTAATCTTGAGCCTTTAAGTCAGATAATAAGGTACATTGAAAGATACAACTAGGATCCAACTTAGTGCTCAAGTTTACCTCACACAATAAACCCATGGTGGAAGTTGTGCCATCTTCAAACTCTTGTGGAGCATCAAAGAACATGCCCTCAACATCATCCGAGTCTTCTTCATTGACAAGAGAAATAAATGGACATGAGTGAGAGATAACACAAATATTAGGGTCAAGTGGACTAATTCTTAATTCCCCATATAACCCTCACCTTCTAGGGCTTGAGGGTGATTAGTTCACCAAACACGGGCTTGCTGTAGAGCTCGTTCATTTGACCAAGTCAAAGGAATGACACCCTACTCTATATAGCCTTCTTTAACAATGAAAAAGTAATGAGAGACACTTGTAACCTCCTTATCCATAACAGTCTCCACAGGACCCTGACTCCTATGATCTAGTTGGGTACCTATACTATAGGGAAAAGAAGCACACTCCCTAGGTCGTGGTGGCCCAAAGGTTTTGTACAGTAAAGGTATAGAGTGCTCACTTGTTTGTAATTGGCCATCGACACTAGTGGAAGGAGTATTAGAAGATCTTTGACACGATTCTTAGACTTTTATTCCATATATTTGATGGGAAAGGGATTGCTTGTTAGTAGTCTGCTATTAAAAGTTTACTTTCTCGTCTGAGCTACTATCAATAACTTACCCACCCTCAAGTATCAAGTAGCTATGAAACGTAGGAAGGGAATCATAACTAGTAGATCTAGAGGTGATGAGGGGAATGAACAATGAGAGACATCAATCATCTCATCATTTAAAGAATTAGACTTGATAGTAAAAAAAGAAGTGTACAAGTGCAAGGGAGGAGGAATTTGAGTGTCATAGTTTTGTGGTGAGTAAGTTGACTTTTTACCTCTACCTCTACCTCATCCTCTCCTACCTCTAGTTGGGGGATCATCGTGCCCAACTGGAAACTAAAAAGAAGCTCTATCAGAATATATAGTGGAAACACCTACCTCAATACTAAGATATGATGGACTCTATACTAGTTATTATATAGAACCCTGTGCAGGTAACTACGTAGGGCTCTGTAAACCACTATAAGTTATCAATGGTGATTGGGTAGGGGGAGATCTATGAGTTTTTTGAGACACATAATTCTTGGCATAAACATAAATAGAGACCTCATATATAAAAAATGGTTGAATATCTCTGAGAATGGAATACTCGACAACATTCCTCATATACTTCATACACTAGTGCAAGGTAAAGGGAACCATTCCATATTCATGAAGCCAAGGCCTTCCTAAGAGAGCCCTGTATGAAGTATCATCTTGAATCACATAAAACTTTGCCTCAGTTCAGAAACTTCAAAACTTTAGAGGCAGGGTAATAGACCTTAAAGTGCACTGGCTTTGGTCATTGAAGCCTTTCAACATGATCTTATCAGAAGTGAGTTTCAAATGATCTCAGAAGAGACCCTTTAAATTTTCATAGCTAAGGATGTTTACTGAAGGCCCTTAGTCAATGAGGAACTTGTTCAACTTATAACTATTGACTTTAGTTGTGACATATAAGAGAAGATTGTACTTAGAAGTCCCTAAGAGAAGGTCACAATCTGAAAAGGTGATGCATGACATATCTCTCAAATGACATGCATCTTTAAAAGGCTCAGAAGCAAAGAAGACTTGAAAAGACCTTAGTTTAAATAGTGCTTTAACCAGGGTCTCTCTTAAGTCGGGAGACATCATCAAAGAATCATAGACACTAATAAGGGAAGAAATTTTCTTTAAGTGAGTCAACACATTATAGTCAACCAACAAATTATTGCAAATCTATTTTCATGACTTGTGTTTTGATGATTGACAAACATTATTGATTCTTTTAGACTGCTTGTTGGTTCTAACTTTTCAGGAATCGAAGATCGGACGAAAAAACGAAGCCAGTTCAAGATTGCGTAAGTCTAGGGTTGAGTCAGTCTGTAATTTGTTTTTTCTCTTCTTGAGTCTATTTGTAATGGTCAAAGAGACTAATGCTAAGTAACCCTACACACACACTTGAGAGACTTAGAATTTCTGTTTTTACTCATATCAGCCAGGACGATATTTACATCATCCGGACGATCAGGCTTAAAAGAGAAAGTATAAATGAGGATTCTTAATTAAGGTAGCCGTCATTAACAGATTGTCCTGGACGATACGTGTATCGGCCATGACGATAAGCTCAAAACAGAAAGAAGTTGCCACCATAGACAATTAGGGTATACTGTATTTTTAAATAATCGGCCAGGACGATCATTGATCGGCCTGAACGATATTCACAAATATGCCTTAATTGATCAGCAAATCAAGGGAGTAATTAAGGATGATTGATACAATCATATCATCCTGGACGATCGCAGGATCGGCCAGGATGATCTACTCAAAAACCTTAGTTACTTCAGGATGATAAATATCGGCCAGCTCGTATTCAGG
>NW_021319611.1:51638-90975 GCF_001605985.2 Dendrobium catenatum
AAGTCATTTCATGACTTTGTTTTGATGATTGACAAACACTTATTGATTCTTTAGACTGCTTGTTGCTTCTAACTTTTCAGGAATCAAGATCGGAAAAAGAACAAAAAGCAGTTCAAGATTGCGTAGGTCTAGGGTTGAGTCAGTCTGTACTTTTTTTCTCTCTTGAGTCTATTTGTAATGGTCAAAGAGACTGATGCTGTAAGTAACCCTACACACACACACTTGAGAGACTTAGAATTTCTTTTTTTACTCATATCAGCCAGGACGATATTTACATCTCCGGAGACAGGCTTAAAAAGAAAGTTAAATAAGGATTCTTAATATAGGTCATCATTAACATATGTCCTGGATGATACGTGTATCGAGCCAGACGATAAGCTCAAAAACAGAAAGAAGTTGCCATAGACAATTAAGGTATACTTATTTTAATAATAATTCAGACGATCATTGACAGCCTGGACGATATTCACAAATATGCCTTAAATGATCAGCAAATCAAGGGAGTAATTAAGGAGATTGATACATATCATATCTCCTGGACGATTGCAGGATCGGCCAGGATGATCTACTCAAAAACCATTAGTTACTTCAGGAGATAAATATCGCCAGCATGTATTCAGGGCGATGCTCGACGATCCTTCTGATTTGAACTAATCGGCCAGGACGATCGCAAGATCGCCTGATGATCAAGCCAATTTTAAATCGTTCAGATTGCATTCAGGGCGATGGTGGTGATCTTCTGAGATTTTACTGATGCCAGGCGATGTCCATATCGGCCGGAGATATTGTCCGAACTTCAATTAATGAGCTCCTTTGGAAGCTCTTCTATTTAAGAGCTCTTTTCAACATTTTGAAAAACCTTTGGCTGCTCTTTACCTGAGAAGGCCTTGAGGAGAGAAAGAGAGAGAGGGAGAGAGAGAGGATCTTTGAGGAGGAGCTTGTGAGGGATTCACAAGGGTTGCTTCAAGGATCGCTCTGCTTCTTCTTCGTCTAGAGTTCTCTCATGTGGAAGGGTCGGTAGAGTATAAGGAGTCAGCATCTGGTTGTGGTTCTCTGCTAGCTTAGGAAGAAGACAAAAGAGATAGGTTCTCTGCCTTGCCGGGGTGGCAAAAAAGGGTTCTTATAAAGGCTTCTGCCTAGCTTGGGGGCTAAAGGAGAGTCACGATTTAGTGCAATACTCGGAGGGCGCCTCCGCAGAGACGTAGGTTCGAGTTGACAAACCACTATAATTTATGTGTTCTTATTTCTTGCTTCCACTTTTAATTTCTCGCATTTATTTTTTACGTGGTCGTGATTTGATTTATTGTTTTTGTTCTTTGTGAAAAGAATTTTTTTTAAAATCCAATTCACCCCCCTCTTGGTTAGTTGGGCAGTTCTATAGGACTTAACATCCCTAACGAACTTTCAAGTGGGTATCAGAGCACTCTTTCTGTGTATCTAGAACTTCAAGTGGTATAGAGCACTTTCTAGTGTATCTGAGAACTTTCAAGTGGTATCAGAGCGGGATTCATAAAAAACTAGTTTGAAAATTTTTGAATTTTGATCCATGGCTAACCTTGGGAATCGTAACACTACGGAAGTTATTCAATTACAGACCTCCCTTTTTGATAACTACTTATTTGATTTCTGGAAAACCCGCATGTCAACTTTTTAAATCTACTGTTTATATGTGGATGCTTATCAAAGAAGAGTTATTCTCCACCTTCTCGTGAAATTAATGGTTTAAAAATTGAAGTGTTTTTACTGAATGGACTTTTGATGAAATGAGATTAGCTCAATGAATGAAAATGTTTGAACTATTTTCTGTGCTTTAAAATCTGAGGATTACATGCGTTGTCTCCACTTGAAAACTGGTAAAGAAATTTGGATAAATTGTGTATCACCTATGAAGGCACTAATGAGGTTAACAATCCCGTTTGAATATTCTTCTGCATGAATATGAACTTTTCCTATGAAACCTATGAATTAATTTCTGAATGTATACTCGTTTACTAGATAGTTACTTCACTGCATGCACTAGGAAAGGAACTTTCAAACTATGAAAAGTAAACAAGATTTTGAGATGCTTGCTCTGTCATATGATGTAAAAAACACACAATCACTGAATCTATGGATTTAAGCACTTATTCTATTGATAACTTACTTGGCTCACTCATTGCTTAGAGCAAGGGTGAATCAAAAAATCTTGATGCAGGTGAGAAGAAGGAGAAAACAGTTGCACTGAAGACGCACAATAGATTTGAATCTTCTGCGGTAAAGCGATGAAGTTGCTCATCATCAAGGAATTCAAAAGCTTTTTAAGGAAGAAAAAAAGCTCATCAAAAATTGGAAAAAAAGGTGAGGATCATAAACATTTCTAAATGACTTCTGATGTGGTTTGTTAAGTTCGTAAGGGATGTTAAGCCCATTAGAACTGGCCAAAGCTAACCAAAGAGGGGGGTAGGGAGGGTGAATTGGTTATTTTAAAATGTCTTTTCACAAAGAATAAAAATCACATAAACCAAAATCACATCACAAAATAAATTTGGAAATAAAAGTGCAGGAAGCAAGAAATAAACACAAAGATTTATAGTGGTTCGGTCAACTCGACCTACGTCCACTCCCTGGAGGCCTCCCGAGTATTGCACTCAAAACGTGACTTTCCTTTACCCCATAGCTAGGCGGAGAAGCCTTTACAAGAACCTCCTTTTTCCACCCGGCCAAGGTAGAGTAAACTATCTCCTTTTTGCTTCCTCCTGAAGCTGACAGAGAACCACTACCAAAAGCTAACTCCTTACCTTCACTACCCTTCACGAGATGAGAACTCTAATGAAGAAGAAGCAGATCGATCCTTGAAGCAACCCTTGTGAAAACCCCTCACAAGCTCCCCTCACATCATTCCTCATTTCCCTCTTTCTCTCCTCAAGCTTCTCAGCGTAAGGAAGACTAACCAAAGGTCTTTTAAAATGTTGAACACACGAACAATAGCTCTTAAATAGAAGAGCTTCAAAGGAGCTCATTAATTGCAAGTTGTCGACAATATCGTCCAGGCCGATATGGACATTGGCCTGGCCGATCAGTACAAAACTCAGAAGATTGGCCAGAGCAACGCCCTGAATGCAAACTGGATGATTTAAAATTGGCTTGATCATATAGGATGATCTCTCGATCGTCCTGGCCGATTAGTTCAAATCAGAGGAAAATCGTCCAGAACATCGCCCTAAATATGAGCTGTCCTATTTTTATCGTCCTGAAGTAACTTAAGGTTTTTGAATAGATGGTCCTCACCGATCCTGAGATCGTCTAGGACGATATGATCGTATCAATCATCCTTAATTACTCCCTTGATTTCCTGATCAATTAAGACATAATTTGTTAATACCGTCCAGGCCGATCAATGATCGTCCTGGCCGATCATTTAAAAAGACAGTATACCATAATTGTCTATGGCGGCAACTTCTTTCTATTTTGAGCGTCCAGGCCGATCTGTTAATGAAGGCTGCCTTAATTAAGATTCCTTATTTAGACCTTCTATTTTAAACCTGATCGTCCAGGATGATTTAAATATCGTCCAGGACGATTTAAATATCGTCCAGGACGATTTAAATATCGTCCTGGCCGATATGAGTAAAAAAAAAATTCTAAGTCTCTCAAGTGTGTGTGTGTAGGGTTACTTAGCATCGGTCTCTTTGACCATTACAAGTAGACTCAAGAAGTAAAAAAAAAATAAAGTACAGACTGACACAACCCTAGACCTACGCAATCCTGAACTGGCTTCATCTGTTCGTCCGATCTTCGATTCCTGAAAAGTTAGAAGAAACAAGTAGTTTAAGAGAATCAATAGTGTTCGTCAATCATCAAAATATAAGTCATGAAAATAGATTTTTAACAGTTTGTTATGAATGCAAGAAACCAGGATATGTGAGAACTGATTGCCCGACACTTCAAGATAACACAAGCAAGGAAAAGATTGAGGAGAAACCTAAGTTCAAGAAAGATAAGAAGAGAGTCCAAAAGGTGTTCTGGGCAGAATCTAGTACTGATTCATCTAAAACTGAACCTGAGAATGAAACAACAAACTTGTGTTTAATGGGAGAAGATCAAAGTGACGAGGAAGAGGTATGTACACCAACCTATGATGAATTGTTTGAGATTTGTGAGAAAATACATGCATAATACAAAAAACTCAAGAAAACTCATGCAAGCCTAAAATTAGAACTTTCGAATTTACAAAAAAAAGCATTAAGTTTTTCTTAAAGATCATGCAACAATTGATTCAAATCACATGACTCTTCGTGATGAATTTGACGATTTAAATAAAAAGCATTTGGAATTAATTAATGAAAGTAATACATTAAAAGTTTCACACACCTCACTTAAATCTGATCTTAAGAAATCTAAAGAGATTGAGAAAAATTTAAGCATTGATAATGATGCATTAAAAAGAACTAACTTGAGAATTCAAAATGATTTAGATATATGTAAGAAAAATCGGATGACATCTACTTTTGATCCTAAGCCAGAACCTAGGAAGAGGCATTATAACTATAACCATTTAAGAAACCCTTTTTCCGGAGTTAGATGTTTTTCATGTGGCATGCTAGGACACATCTCACACACTTGCACCATTCACCATAGTACACATTGGGTGTGGAGACCTAAGATGCATGATTCACAACATACCATACCTGCATTGCATTCTACTTTTCCTAAGAAGGGGCCCAAACCTGTTTGGGTTCCTAAATCTGACTGTTGTTGAGTTTTGTAGGAGTGCTCTCACCAAAGACCTTGTGGGAGTATAGGATAACTGGACATATGAAGGCTCGCGGCTCATAAATGCTTAAACTTGCTGCTTCAATAATTTCTTGAAATATGTTTTTGTTTCAGTGTGTTTTATTTCTACTTTGTAGTTGTTTTAATTTGTTTTGTTTTCACTTTGCTTTTATTATTGGTTTTCCATATGTTGAACCTTTTCAAGATTTTAGATTTTGGAGTTTTGAAGATTGTGTTTAACTTTTCTAAAATTGGTTGAAGGGAGAAACACCGTTGATTGTTTCCCTCCTTCTGACCTTATTTAGTGGTATGATTTTCTTCTCTAAACAAAAGTCTAACTCATTTTAGCCAATGGTTTTTGAAACTAAGATTTTTTTTATCTTGCTACAATAATCTTTCTTGTACATAATACCCAAAGTTCCTATATATCTTTCAAGTTATTTAAAATCTTGCCATTGCTTTTATCACATGATTTTGATTTTGTTTTGTGACTTGTTCTATCCTATATTAGAGAGAGAGAGCTCCTATTCTCTAATATTTGGAGGATATACTCACAACTAAGGTTCTTTTTAAGGGTTTTGTCAAAGAGCTTTTAGCTTGCAAGAATTAAAAAGGAAAGAGGCCAATGACGCCAAAATGAAAAAGAAAAAATATATACACAATTGTGTATCAAAAATCAGAAGATGCTCAAAGAGCCAATTCAATGAAAAAAGAGGCATAAAATGATCCCACAAAATTCAAGCTATTATCTCTTCTCTAAACTCTTAAAACTTAGAGAACTCATTGATTATTTGATGATTTCAAAGGCTTGATTTCAAATTCCATGATTGAGACCAATTACTTTGTTTTATTATTTATAAGATATTTTCTTTGTAAACAAGTTTTGATTGGATCTTCTTTTTGGCCAATTAGGTTTATTCTGAGTTAAGGATTTTTGTTTTTCAAAAGAAAATTTGTACCATAAAGAACGTCTGATCTAGGGTTAACATAATCAATTTTTTTTTTACCTTTGTCTGATTAGGATTGGCTAAACTCCTTGATCTTTTGAAACTCTAAAGTTTATTTGTTTGAGAACTTCTCATATGATGCCTTGATAAAAAAAAATTAGAAAAATTAAAATTCAAAAATATTCATTTTTTTTATTTTCGTTGTTTTTAGCTTTCTATTACTGTGTTTTTGTCTGCTTTTATTTTGTTTTATTTTTGAGGACTTTGATCATCACCATCTTTTCTTTGGATTCAAATTCCTTGTCACATCATCCTAGTCGATACTAGTATCGTCCTGGACGATTAGACAAAATCTCTTCAAAATTCCATCTGCTGATCTTTTATGTGCTTGCTATAACTCATCGTCCTGAACGATACTATATCGTCATGGACATTCTGATCAAACTCTGTTGCAATCATGATGATAGTCCTGGTCGATAGAAAATTTCATTTGGCCGATGCATTTTATGTGCATCGTCATGGCCGATACACTGGATCGTCCTGGACGATCCACGTGTCAGCACGTTTGAATCTTTAAAACTGGCCCCGGACGATCCATTATTGGACAATCGTTCTGGCTGATCCACTATTTGTCCTGGACGATTCACGTGGCACAGATTTAAAACATTTTAACTTCGGCCGATACGATAAATTGTTGTGCATCATCTTGGACGATACACCTAATCGGCCTGGACGATATGCTTTTTCAACGGTCATCTGGCTTGATCCTTGAGACGATCGCCTGTGTCTAATCATCCTGGCTGATATATAATCGGCCCAGACGATCAAACCGCCTTTTTGACCAATGGGCCAGTATACAATTATTGAGCCATATCGTTTTGGACAATTCTGCGATCGTCCTGGATGATATGGCCGCTTCTTTAAATTCTGGCCATTCCAGCCATGGTTTTTCACTTCATCCCTTCTCCTCTTGTGTTTTCTTACTAACTCCTTTCTATGGCTGGTAGGAAACAAAGAGTATGGCATTACCCTCTCCCGAACAATAAATCCTGCATATCACTCGTATCCGGTAATGGATCTCTTTGCCCACACCTCTCTTTGTTTCATACTCACCCTCGCTGTCCCTTTTTCTTCTGAACTTCTCCTTAAATTTTATGCAAACCTTCGCATTAACCCTACCTTCACAGCCCTTACCTCCTATGTGAATCGACGCTTGGTCGAGATCACATATCAGGACTGTGCGAAGCTTTTACAGCTATCCAACACCGGGGATAAGCTGCACATAATCGTTACAGATTCGGATTTTGATTTGTCCATGGAAAACCACTTTCTTCGCCAAACCAACACACCCTTTCATGTTGGAAAGACTAGCTCTTTAGTCAAAGATGCTAGGACAATCCAACATGTCCTTCGCACCTCCATAATTCTAAAAGTCGGGGACCAAATCCACATCACTCCTCTACTTTCCTTGACCACCTTTTTCATTATGGGCCGGAGAGAATTTAATGCCACTGATCTACTCTTTTTCTACATTGATCACCTAACTACTATTTGCGATCCAGGTCATAGGATAAAACCCAACCTTTCCTTAGGACATCTCATAGCCTACATTCTTGAAATCAAATACAATCTCCAATATCCTGCTCGTCACGACCTTCAGCCTCCTTGCTACTCAAATAATTCCTTCACTATCCTTTATAGTACTCATCTCCACCTAGGAGATGGGAAAGGTCGAGGGGCTGAAGAGGAGGAGGCTCCCCCTCTCGCTCCCATTCCTGATCCTGTTCCTCTACACCAACACTCACCGGTTGATCTATTGATAGAGAGGTTTGATCGATGGGAGACCCGCTTTGATGCTTACGTTGCTGCACAGGAGCAGCAACACTCTGAGGACATTGCCTTCTACGAGCAGCACCGCACAGAGGATTTAGTCCGATTTGATAGCTATATTACTCACCAGCAGCTACAGCATGACCAGGATATCGCCTGGTTCAATGCTCAGTTTACCACGCTTGTCAGCTACTTTTAGCAGCCACCTCCACCACCTCCATCTGATGACCAGGGTCCCTCATTTTTATAGTATGTATTTTCTATTGTCTGTTTTCTATTTTCTATAGCTCATCTTGTAGCTTGTTTTAGTTTCTGTTGTGTTGTTTTCTTTTCCTTTATGTGTCTAGACCCTCTTTTTGTGATGATAAAAGGGGGAGTAGGTTGTGGCAGGAAAAGTTGTTGAGTTTGTAACTTTTGAAAGTTCATTAGGAATGTAAGCCCTATAGAATTGGCTCAAAGCTAATTAAAAGAGAGAGGTGATTTGGAAAACTTTAAAACCAAAGATAAAACTCTAATCAATATCACCACAAACAAAGTGCGGAAGAAAAATAAATGCGGAAGCGAAAATAAGAAAAGAACCTACCGGATTTATAGTGGTTTAGTCAAACCTTGACCTACGTCCACTCCTTGGAGGCACCCCCCAAGTATTGCACTACAAAACATGACTCTCCTTTAGCCCCCATAGCTAGGCGGAGAAGCCCTTACAAAATCACTTTCACCTTCCCCGGTGCGGCGAAGTCGCCGGGTCCTTTGACACCAAAGAGATCTTCTTTTTTGGTGTACTTACCTCGAGACAAGCCTTGAATCCGATGGTACTAAGGTGCGAGTTCGCCGGAGCAACCGTGTGGATCCTCCACCACACTCCCTTGAGTTCCTCCCCCTCACAGGATCTTCTTCCTCTCAAACTCCACCCTTTCCTCTCTCCCTTTCAAGCTCTCTCTTCAAGTCTCCCCCACAAGAATGAAGCTCCAATGGCTGTCAAAGACACTTACAAAGTGTCATGCCAAACTTAAATAGAAGCTCTCAAAATGAGCTCATTAATGCAAGTTGACGCCATTATCGTCCAGGACGATAGCCAAATCGTCCTGGCCGATTAGCACAAATATGAGGTTTTGCAAAAAGACGGCTGCTTTAAAGAGGATGCCCTAATTAGGATTTTTACTTTTATCAGATCGTCCAGGACGATATAAATATCGGCCCGGCCGATATTACCAAAAACAGAAATCTTTTAGGGAACAACAGGAGATCTTCCAAGTTACAAACCAACTGGTCCCATACCAAATACAACAGACTCAAGAAAGAAAAAGATATTACAAACTGACTCAGACCTAGTCTACCCAAACTTGAGCTGGTTCCAAATTACAGTCTGATCGTGTGAACCTGAAACATTAGCACATAAGGCAATCGTAGAGAAATAAATGATTGTTATCATCAAAATTATAAACCATAGATCCGCAACAATCTCCCCCTTTTTGATGATGGCAAACAATTCAATTTGAATTTTCAAAAAATAAATTTCTCCTAATCTCCCCATCACTAGAATAACACTTTTTAAAAAAATAGGGGAGATGAAAATATTTTTGTTTTTTTTTAAATTTTTTGAAAACAAGATACAAATACGATAACAGTACAAAAATTCAATAATACGTTCTCCCCCTTTGACATTATCAAAAAGAGAGGAGGCACAAACAAAAACAAAATGACCAAACGCAAAAAACATTCCCTGATCTAGTGAAAAAAACAAATATTCTTAAAATGATAAAGTTACCTCTTAGTTTTAATCAAAATCATAGTAGAATCAGATTTGAAAACGCATAGCCCAGAAAAAGTTAGAAACTCAGAAATTGATAATCCAAACTCAAGTTCTTTAAAAAGGCCAAAAAACTTTTTAATTCAAGATCTAAATCAAGGAATAAATTAGAGAAAGAAACAATAATTTTTCAAAAACTCCTTCCATAAAATATATCTAATAGAAGATCAATGCATAAATTTTTTGAATCAAGAATCAAGATTTTTAAACTCAAGTCTCGAAAGTATCAAGGGTTTTCTTGAGTTTTTTAAGAAATATAGAAATGGTAAGCATTAACTTTGTGGGCTCATTTTATGCCTCTTGACAATTGGTTGGCGCACTGCGCATCTTTTGATACACTTTGTGTATTCTATATTTTCAATTTGGCGACTTTGCGCATCTTTTATTTTTGACAACATTGGCCAATTTTCTCAATATGCTTCCTTTCTTAAATCTTAAGAACAAATGAAAACCCATCTTAGTGACAAATTGAATTTCTTGATTAAGAAAATTATGAGTTAGATTCAAAAGCTTTGCAAAAGATTCCTATGCGATAAATAAAATGTAGGGAGATAAAAAATTTTGTTTCAAAAACCAATTTAAAAGATGAAAAAGATTTAAATCAAAAGTAGGATAACCTCTTTTAGAAAACAAGGATTTAAAAAAAAATAATGAGTTTCCTTCCTTCGACTGTATTAGAGAAGTCAAATAAAATCTACCAAAGATTCCAAGAAAAACAGAAAGTAGATTTTTCATTTTTAGAAAAGTGAATGTGTGTGTTGATCAGAGAAAAACTTTCACAAGAAAAAGAAATTCAAAGAATAAATAAAACTAAAAAACAAAAATACAAAAAAAGGAAAAACACAAAAACACAATACAAAAAAAATACGAAAGGCTCTTAACCATTATCTTTCTCCTGGTCCGATGCTTTAGAGACCAGATCTGCCCATGAGATTTTTTGCTTTTCATTATTTCCCCAGTTTAAATTTTTCTTAGCCTTGCCCTTTTCTTTCGTAGGAGGAATTCTTAAATTAGGGCACTGATTTTTCATATGTCCAGGCTTCCTGCATCGAAAGCAAATAACGTCAGAAGAAATATGGACATCCTTACTACTTTTACCTTTTTTCCACTTTTGCTTATGCTTTGGTGAGCTTTGTGATTTACTTGATAAGTCATTGCATTCGTCACCAACTAAGCAATCTTTTTCCGTATCTTCAGTTTTTAGAACAGATCGTTTCACCTGATCAAAAGTCCTTTGACCCAAACCTTGCTCATCAGGCCAATGTATGAGCCATCAAATTAATCAATAGAATATAATTCAAATCTTTAGATTCAACAAATAGAAACAACTTTTGGGCAATCAAATTTTTCAAGTAAACATGAAGAATTTTATTGACTTTTTTCAAAAGTTTTTGAAAAATTCTTTTCCTAAAGCATGCAATGAGTTTTACAATTTTGAAATGAATCTGGTATAAGCATGTCTAAGATCGTTTCAAAAGGTTTCATGGAAAATAGTTAAATCATGCATTAAACAAATTCAACTTGGAATGTTGATTCACTAGTCCTTCATATATGGTGTGTAATTTATCCAACTTCCTTACTTGAGTGCACGTGGATACTAACACGAAATCATCAAGAATTTAAGGCACAGAAAAAGCATATAAAGATTTGCATTCAGTTGAGCATTCAAAGTTGCTTCTTCTTATTCCATTGATTAAAAGGAATATCAGTTTTAAGTTCCATTTAACAATAAGTGACGGTGATGAATACCCAGTTAAAAATCATAACGCCATGCCGAAAATCAATCGATTGAAAGAAAATAGACATGCAAGTTTTCCAAAATCAAAAAGACATATTTCAAATAAAGGAGGTCTGGTGATTGAATATCCCTTTCTGCAATATTACGTATTTGAAAAATTAGTCATGGATGCGAAAAATTCAAAAGGCTTTTAAAAACATATTTTATGAAATCGCTCCTGATACCATTTGCAAGTTCGTTAGGATTGTTAAGCCTATAGAACTGGCCAAAGCTAAATTAAAAGAGAAAGGTGATTGGAAAACTTAAAAACCAATAGATAAAACTCAATCAAAATCATCACAAACAAAGTGCGGAAAAAATAAATGTTAGAAGCGATAATAAGAAAAGAAACACACCGGATTTATAGTGGTTCGGTCAAACCTCGACCTAGCACGGTCCACTCTCTGGAGGCGCCCTACGTATCTGCACTACAAAATCGTGACTCTCCTCTTAAGCCCACAACTAGGCGGAGAAGTCCTTACAAAATAACTTCCACGTTCCTCGGTGCGGCGGAGTCGCCGGGTCCTTTGGACACAAAGAGATCTTCTTGCTTCTGGTGAACTTACCTCGAGACAAGCTTGAATCGATGGCGTACTAAGGTGCGAGTTCGCCGGAGGAACCGTGTTGGATCCCCCACCACCAGATCCCTTGAGTTCCTCCTCCTTCACAGGATCCTTCTTCCCTCTCATAACTCTCACCGCTTTTCCTCTGTCCCTTTCAAGCTCTCTCTTCAAGTCTCCCGCCACAAAGAACGAAGCTCCAATGGCTGCCAAAGACACCTTAAACAAAGTGTCATGCCAAGCTTAAATAGAAAGCTGCTCAAACGAGCTTCAATTAATCGCACAGTTCCGACATATCATCCAGGATGATAGGTTTTCGTCCTGGCCGATCAGTATAAATTCGTCATGCAAGACTGGGATGATTGGGATGAATCAGAAAGAAAATTGGTTACATCGTTCAAGTCGATCTCACGATATCCTGGTCGATTTAGTTTTAAAAACCGATTTTAATCGTTCCTGATAATCGCCTGAATACAGCGTTCGCGATGTAGATGCGTCTCAGGCAATCGTCCTGGCCGTCATTCGATCGTCCCGGACGATGTGATGTATCAATCAAATCATTAATGATCTTTCCAAAGATACCAGAAACAATTTTGGCATAAGTTGACTTTAGCGATCATCGCTCGGACGCATAATACATACTAGCCCGATTTCTCTAAAATAAGCAATTCGAAAACTGATTATTGGCTGGTTGATTCTTTCTTGAATTGAGCATATTATTCCTGGGCCGGTAGTAGTATCATCCAGCCGCCGATCTTGAGTTGACGGCTGCCACTCTTAATGAGGATGCCTTCAATTAGAGTTTCTGGTTTTGGATTATTCGTCCAGGATGATATAAATATCGGCATGGGCCCGGATGATTTACAAAAATAGAAATCTTTAGGGGAACAACAGGGAGACTCCAAGTTACAAACCAACTGGTCCGATTTCAAAATGACAACAGACTTCAAGAAAGGAAAAAAAGAATTACAAACCGCTCCAACCTAGTCTCACCATAAACTTTAGTTGGTTCCAAATTGCAGTCTGATCGTCTGGAACCTGAATGGTTAGCATATAGGGCAATCGTTAGAGAAATAAATGTTTTGCTATCATCAAAATCAATAAACCATAGATCCGCACAATTTTGAAATTTTATATGAACTCGCTATTGTTCCACTAATTTTTCTACTTGTGTTTGCCATCATCAAAAGGGGGAGATTGTTGCAATCTATTTTCATGACTTATGTTTTTGATATTTGATCAAACACTATTGATTTCTCTAGGATTGATTGTTGCTTCTAACTTTCAGGAATCGAAGATGGTACGAACAAACGAACAGTCTCAAGATTGCGGTAGGTCTAGAATTGAGTCAGTCTGTACTTTAATTTTTTCTCTTTTGAGTCTTATTTGTAATGGTCAAAAGAGGCTGATGTTAAGTAACCCTACACACACACTTGAGAACTTAGAATTTTTATTTTTACTCATATCGGCCAGAATGATATTTACATCATCCTGGACGATCAGGCTTAAAACTAAAAGTCTAAACAAGGATTCTTAATTAAGGCAGCCGTCATTAACAAATCAGTCCTGGACAATACGTGTATTGGCTTAGGACGATAAGCTCAAAACAGAAAGAAGTTATCGTCATAGATAATTAAGGTATACTGTATTTTTAAATAATCGGCCAGACGATCATTGATGGCCTGGACGATATTCACAAATTATTCCTTAATTGATCAGAAAATCAAGGGAGTAATTAAGGATGATTGATACGATCATATCGTCCTGGACGATTGCAGGATCGGCCATGACAATCTACTCGAAAACCTTAGTTACTTCAGGACGATAAATATCGGCCATCTCGTATTCAGGGCAATGCTCTAGACGATTTTCCTCTGATTTGAACTAACTCGCCGGGACGAGTCACGAGATCGGCTTGGACGATCAAGAGATAATTTTAAATCGTCTAAGAATTGGCATTCAGGCGCAATGCTCTGGCTGATCTTCTGAGTTTGTACTGAATCGGCCAGGCTATTCCATATCGGCTGGACGATATTGTCGCAACTTGCAATTAATGAGCTCCTTTGAGTTCTTCTATTTAAGAGCTCTGTTCAAATTTTTTTGAAAAACCATTGCTGCTTCCTTGACCTGAGAAGGCCTTGAGGAGAGGAAGAGAGAGAGAGAGAGAGAGAGAGAGAGAGAGAGAGAGAGAGAGGAATTTTGTGAGAGATTCAACAAGGTTTTCTTCAAGGATCTGCTTCTGGCTGTCTTCTTCGTCTAGAGTTTCTCGTTCGTGGAAGGTCGATAGAGGTAAGTAGTTAGCATCTGGTTGTGGTTCTCTGCCAGCTTCAGGAGGAAGCAAAAGAAGATAGGTTCTCTGCCTTGCCGAGGTGGCAAAAAGGTGGTTCTTGTAGAGGCTTCTCCGCCTAGATGTGGGGGCTAAAGGAGAGTCACGATTGTAGTGCAATACTCGGAGGGCGCCTCCGGGAAGTGGACGTAGGTCGAGTTGACTGAACTACTATAAATTTCTATTTTCTTGCTTCCGCACTTTAATTTCCGCATTTATTTTTCACGTGGTGTGATTTTGGTTTATGTGTTTTTGTTCTTTGTGAAAAGATTTTTTTTTTAAATACCAATTCACCCCCCTCTTGGTTAGCTTGGGCCAGTTCTATAGGGCTTAACATCCCTAACAAACTTTCAAGTGGTATCAGAGCACTTTCTAGTGTCATCTGAGAATTTTCAAGTGGTATCAGAGCACTTTCTAGTATCATCTGAGAACTTTCAAGTGATATCAGAGCACTTTCTAGTGTCATCAACAAACTTTCAAGTGGTATCAGAGCACTTTCTAGTGTCATCTGAGAATTTTCAAGTGGTATCAGAGCACTTTCTAGTATCATCTGAGAACTTTCAAGTGATATCAGAGCACTTTCTAGTGTCATCTGAGAACTTTCATACATTATAGTCAATCTCCAGCTAAGGGCCTTTCCCTTTCTCCTTAGATTACTCTTGGGTGGAAGGGATAGGATCATTCTATTGGGTAACAATATTTTTATATTTTTAGCCAACCAAGGTGGAAGGACTTTTCTTGAATGCAAGTGAACTTCATGTATTGATTCATCCTCAATAGGAGATTCACTTGGCTCAATAGTAGGGGTGACTTATATTGGCTCTAAGGAGAGTGACTGAAGTGGGTTCTTTGATTCATCTCTTGAATTCATGTAACCACCATCCTCTAGAATAATAAATATTGATTCTTCATCACACTCAAACTAATCTTCATATGTAGAATCAACCACATTGCAAGAGTTATATAAAACATGAAAAAAGTAAGTGCTAGAAGAAGTAGAAGTAAAATTAGAAGGAATGAATAAAAGATAAGAAGTAGCTAGAATCATCTTCTTTTATTATTTCATCATCAATTGAAGGGAGAACAATGTACTCCAATATAAGTGCTGGAAGGGGTCCCTTCTTTCCTTTTAAGGTTATAATAATATTTTTCTTTTCATACAACATTTTATTACATAGAAAGAAGAAGAAGAAATGTGTTTAGTTGGCACTACAATTGAAGAAGAAGTAGAAAAAGGTGCTGGAAAAGCTATTTGGCTGGCAGCTATTTACTTGGCATAGAAATGCCTCCTCTCAACTACCTCTGAACTCTGAACTACTTGCCTGATCATATGTTTTATCTTCTGAGAGAGTGATAGCTGCCACTCTCCCTCAAAATCATGAGGTGATCTACTACTGCTACTCTAGCTATCACTCTGGCTGTCACTATGGATAGAACTAAAAATCATCTAATTTATTTGAGTAGTATTACCCTAGGGTTACACAAAATCACTATCTTGAAGGTGTATTTTTCCACTAGCCATGAGCCTCTTAACTCTATCCTTGAACATATAACAATCTTCTATAACTTGCCCGATATGTCTATGAAAGGGACATAAAACTAGGTAGTATGTCTTCCGCTCCTCATCCAGTCTACTATTTATCGAGAATGTTAAGATATTTTTCTTATAATAATTTGAAAATCTTCTTTACACTTTCTATTTTAAATGGCTATTTAATAAAATAAATACATTATTCATCATGTCATTTGAGTATTCATGTCTGTGTGAGTTCAACTCTTTCATATGTCAATGATATAAAAATTTCAATGACAAAAACATAAAATTTTGAAAGCAAATTAAAATAATAGTCGTTATTTTAATTAGGCTGTGGAAATCATAAAAATTAAGACATCTAAAAAAATAATAACAACATCGAGCATTTATCCCACTACATGAGGTTGGCCACAAGAATTCTTTTTCTCTATTGTGACCTGTTAAGAGTCAAATTCCCATTTAAATTCTTGTAATATAAAAATTAAGACATCAATAAAAAAAATTAAAAAAAGCTGAATAATTTTTGAGAGTAAATTGGAGAATTCCCTTACCATCAAATTGAGCAAAACAAAAAACTTGGAGGAAAATGTTGCAACTCGGGCTCCTGAGTTTATGATTTGATGATAATAAATATTATTGATTACCTCCATATTTATCCTAGTATTTGTAGTGTATATCTGCTTTTGTGTTGACTATTTATTATGAATTTGGATCCAAATACTATGATTTTGATGATAACAAATGTTATTATTTCTTCACCGCTACTATTATTGAATATTTATTTTCTTTGTCTGCTTACTAACCTTTCAGGCCCACAAAGATCACTTGCAATGAAAATTAGCTTAAGATCAGGTAGATTAGGGTTGATTCTATTTATAATTTCATATCAATGTATTTTTTTACCTTTCTTGAGTCACATCTTTAATATGGTGGACTCCAAGCTAAGTAACCTTACACACACACACACACACACACTCAGGAGAGAAATTTGGTGTGTTAGAGATTTTTATATTTTTGACTAAATTATATAGGATTATGTTCAATCATCCTAGACTATCAATTAAAAACTAGAAACTCATATTAGGGCATTTGGCTAATTACAAGTGATTAAAATAATAAAACTAAATGATTCATATCATCTAGGATTATCAGCTTAAATGATAAAAATAGGCACCAATCATAATTTAGGAAATATTTTTAGTTTCAAAGGTTTTTCTAATCATACAAGATGATATGCAACATCCATGATCTATATTATCTTGGATGATCAGCTTAAATAATAAAAATAGGCACCAATCATAATTTAGGTATTATTTTAAGTTTCAAATTGTGTTCTAATCATACAAGATGATATTCATTGTCCTGGATGATTTTTTACAATCATACCTAAATTAATTCAAAGATTAGGAGTGTAATTATGGTTAAATTGTTTGGTCAAATCATACAGGATGATCCATCTAGATTGTACTTGTCAATTTAGCATATTTTGTAGAATGATCCCCTATCGTCTAAGATGAAAAACCATAACTTTACTCTAATCATCTAGGAGGATCATCCTGGACATCCCGAGACATTTTCGGAATGATATGGAGATTGCCACCTATCATCCAATGTCATAGTGGATGATCAATATAGTATGTTGAACTAATCATCCTGGACAATCACAAGATTATACTGGATAATATGTACAAATAATTGTACTGATCGTATAGAGCAAAGGTAATCATCCTAGCTAATAGGATTATTTTGTACTAATCATATAGGACAATCTACCAATTATCTGTGATAATCAGTTATGCATAATTAAAATTAGAGCTTCTTTTGGAAGCTCTCTATTCAAGCAATGGTATTATCCCTTGGGTTAATCCTTTGTTATTGAGTTAATCTAAGAGGGAGCTTAGAGAAGGAAGAGGGAGTGCATGGGAGAGAGAGGTCCTTTTGAGAAAAAGTTTATGAGGAAATGAAAAAGGTTACTCTAAGCAAGGTGTTTGTTATCTTCTTTGAATTGCCTCACTAGTTCCTTGGTGGCTCCGTAGAGATCGTATTCAGTATTAGATCTAGGTTCTCTGCCTACTTTATAAGGGAGTAAAAGGATTCTTGAGTTCTTTTCCTACTCTAGGAGAAAGTAAAAGGATTCAAGGTTCTATACTTTACCATGTCAGTGAAAATATTTAATAAGGGCTTCTCCGCATTACAGTGGGAGCAAAAGGAGAGTCACTTCAGTTTAGTGTCATACTTGGATAGGGAGTCTCCTACGAGTGGACATAGGTTATATTTGATCAAACTACTATAAAATTTATGTGTTATTTCTTATTACCTTTTACCACATTTTCTTTCTGCATATTTCTGTTATTTGTTCTGTGATTAAAATATTTGATTGTATAGTTATTGTGAAGATTATTATTCTTCCACATTAAAATTTATTATGTTATTTTAAAATATTTAAAAATATAAAAAAGATTTTCTTTATATTTAAGATTTTTTAAAACTAACAATTCATGGCCCCCTCTTGGTTAGCTTTGGGCTAGTTCTTTAGGGCTTAACACCCCTCATGAACTTTCAAGTGGCATCAGAGTAGGATTTATAAAATCAAGTTTTAAAAAACTTTTAAACTTTGATCCATGGCTAAATTTGCAAGTAGAAACACCGTAGAGGGTTATTCAATCACTCGAACACCTTTTTTTAATAATATAACTTTTGATTTTTGAAAAACTTGCATGTCCACTTTTCTACAATCAACTGATTATCTTATGTAGATGCTTATTCAAGATGGTTATACTTTTCCCTTTAAATTAATAATGGAGAGAAAAACTAAAATGCCTTTTTCTGAATGGACAATTGATGATAGATATCTAGCACAATTAAATGTAAAATTCTTAAACTATTTTTTATGTACCTTAAAATCTTTAAACTATATGCATGTTTTTACTTGTTCCACTAGAAAAGAAATTTGGGACTGATTATGCATAACATATGAAGGTATAAAAGAAGTTAATCAATCTAGGCTAAATATTCTTTTGCATGATTATAAATTTCTTTGCATGAAACTTGGTGAATCTATTTTTGAGATGTATACTATGTTTATACAAATTGTTACATCACTGCATGCCTTAAAAATAGAACTAACAAAATATGAAAAAGTTAACAAGATTTTGAGATGTTTATCTTCTTCTTTTGATGCAAAAATTACTGCCATTATTGAATCTAAGAACTTGAAGGTTTATTCAATCAATAACTTACTTGGATCCCTAATTACTTAAGAGCAAGGAGTGAACCAAAGGCAGTTTGATGCAGGTGAGAATAAAAGGAGAAAACTGTAGCCTTAAAGGCTAATGATTCTGACATAAATTCTTCTCATTTTGATAATGATGACATCGCTTTAATAATAAAACAATTCAGGATCTTCTTGTGGAAAAAGCAAAAGCATCATTAGAAATGGAATAAGGGTAAAAATAATAAAAATTTTAAAGTTTCTTCTGATGTTGTTTATTTTGAATGAAGGAAGCCAGGGCATCTAAAGTCAAATTAAACAACTCTGAAAGCTCACCCAACCAAGAAGAAGGGTGAGGAAAAACCTAAGTTTATGAAAGATAAGAAAAGATTCTAAAAGGCTTTTTAGGTGAATTCAACATTAGACTCCTCTAAAATTGAAGCTGAAGAGGACGTAACAAACCTGTGTTTAATGGCTAATGAACATCTTTATCACTCTGATTAAGAAGAGGTATGTGAGGTTACTTATGATCAATTATTTGAAGTTTCTAAAAAAATTCATTCTTCATATTTGAAGCTCAAGAATCCGCTTGCTAGTCTTAAAACAAATTTTTTAACTTTGCAAAAAGAGCATGAGTGCTTGAGAAATGATCATTCCAATTTAGATAGCAATCATATGACTTTGCTTGATTAATTTGATGAATTGAACAAAAAGCATGTTGATTTAATAAATGAGCATGATTCCTTGAAAAATTTTATATGTTGAGCTAAAAAATGCATATAAGGACTTAGATACTCTTATAACTAATTTAAATAGTAGGGAACATGCTTTAAAAATAGAAGAGTCAATTCTTGAAAATATAAATAAGTTTTTATAATCTAAATTAATTACTTTCAAGAAAAATAAAAAATCACCCATAATGCTTGAGTTTCACAATTCATCATATCAGCATGTATCATTCAAAACTAGAAAGAGGCACTATAACCCGAGTAGATTAGTAAATTCTTTTCTAGGTGTTAGTTGTTTTCCTTAGGGCTTGCTAGGATATATCACACACACATACACCGTTCATTGTAGAACACATTTAGTGTGGAGACTTAAAGTTAAAAACTCACAGTATAGCATACATATATTTTACTCTATTTTCTATAAGATGTGACACAAATTTGTTTGGGTTCCCAAATCTAACATCTGATGATTTTGTAAGGATGCTCTCATTAAGGCCTTTGAGAGCATGTGGTACTTGGATAGTAATTTTCCAAGGCATATGACTGGAGATGCAAATCAATTCATTTCATTGTAGGCTAGGGCAGGAGGCAAATATAATTGGAAAATCTAAAAATTTCATCATTGAAAATATTTTACTAGTTGATGGCATGAAATATAGCTTCCTCAACACCATTCAACTCTGTGATAAAGGCTTTAGCATAAAATTTCTATCAATTAGCTGCATAATAAGCTTAAATAATAAAATTATTTTGTAGGGAAAAATGATCAACAATGTTTATTTGCTTGATTTAAATTGCATTAAATTTAACACTTCTCTTTTGTTAAAAATTAATGCAAATGAATCATGGTTATGGCATAGGAGGTTGTGTTATGCTAGTATAAAAAACCTTAGAAAGATTACCCAAAAAGACTTGGTGAGAGGGATACCAAAACTAAAGTTCACTAAGGATTACTTGTAAGATGTCTATCTGTTAGGAAAACAAGTCAAATATTCCTTCCCCTCAATTAAAGACATTTCCACTAGCAAACCCTAAGAAGTCCTATAAATGGATCTCTTTAGATTAGTCGGCATTGCAAGCTTAGGCGGGAAAGTCTTTGGGTATGTGTTTGTTGATGATTATTCAAGGTTTACTTGGGTTAGATTCCTATCTCATAAACGTGAATCATTCGAGGAGTTTAAGACTTTTTCTATTTGGATTTAGGGGAAGCTAGGTTGTGAAATTTTAACCATTCATAGTGATTATGGTGGAGAATTTGAGATTGAAAAAATATGAATCTTTTTGTATGGAGAAAAGGATAGACCATAACTTTTCAGCTCCTAGGTCCCTCAATAGAGCAGGAGAGATAAAAGAAAGAATAAGAACCTAGTAGAAGTAGCTAAAGCCATATTAGCTGAATACTTACTTCCAATATAGTTTTGGATTGAAATGATGAATACAGCTTGTTATAAAATGAATAGGGTGAATGTTAGATCAAAATTGAACAGGACACCCTATGAAAATCTAAAGGGTAGGACACTAAACCTCTTTCACCTCCACGTCTTTGGTTGTAAAGTGTTCGTTGTAAATAATGGGAAGTCTCAACTAGGAAAGTTTGACCCAAAATTTGATGGAGTGTTCTTAAGTTACTCAAGTATTGGAAAATCCTATAGAGTCTAAAAAAAAAAGAAAATTGGTAGTTAAAGAGATAACTCATATTTTGCTTGATAAATCTGATAATTTTGGAGGGTCTCGTGTAGAAGAATAGGTGGTTGCAGGAGTCACCCAAGGATTGGAATTTACAAATTTGGATGAAAAAATAGAATCTGAAAATACTTTTCCTAGAGAATAGAGATATTCTTCAAGTCATACTAAAGAACTGATCTTAAGAGACTCATCTAAAGGTGTTAGAACTAAGTATAGACTTAGAAAAGAGGTAAACCACTATACCTTCATTTCAATGACTGAACCTTCAACTTAATTCAAGTCTTATCTGATGAATTTTGGATCTTAGCCATGCAAGAAGAACATAATCAATTTATAAGGAATGATGTTCAAGAGCTAGTTGGAAGACTTAAGGACTAGAGTATGGTTGGAATAAAATGGATGTTCAAAAATAAAATAAATGATTCTAGTGTAGTTATGAGGAATAAGACAAGATTGGTGGCTAAGGAGTATAATCAAATAGAAGGGATTGATTTTAAAAAGACTTCTACACCTGTAGCTAGATTAGAAGCTATTAGAGTGCTTCTAGTTGTTGCAAATCTTAGTTTAGGAAATATAATTTTGATGATAGCAAACATTTTTTATACTTCTATTTTTTTATGACTTCCTTGCCTACTAATGTTTTAGGTACATAAGGTTGAGTGCAACTCAATCCAGCTCAAGATTGGATAAACTAGGACTAAAACTATTTATAAACTCTAATTAAGTTATTTTTTACCCTTTCTTGAGTCAATTGTAAATAAAGTGGGTCATGATGCTAAGTGACTTTATATACACACACACTCATGGATTTTTTTTTCTATTTTTAGTATTTTATATTTTGGATCACATCGTTTGGGACGATCCAAAATTATCCTAGATGGTCAATCAAAATAGAAACCATAATTAGAGTATCCTTGTTAAGGAAGCCATAATTAAGCAAATTATCATAAACGATATTAGAATCGTTTGAGATGATAGGCTAAAATAAGAAAGAATCAACCGCCAGATCTATTTAGGCATGTTTTATTTTTGAACATCGTCTAAGACATCATACTTAATTATGTAGTGTAATTATACCTAAATTAGTCTGGTAATTAAGGAAATCAATTAAGGTTTGATTGCTCGATCATATCATCATGGATGATCACAGGATCATCTAGGATGAGTAGTTAAACAAACTTTAGTTTCATCCTGGATGACCTAAATAATGCTCTAGGATATCATCCGGGCTGATCCCAAATCATCCTGGATAATTAGTTATTTTTTCATTATTCAGACATATATCCAAGGAAATATTCTGGATGATATTTGATGTTTTGTACTAATCATCCTGGACGATCATGAGATCATCTTGGATGATTAAGTTAGTTTTTAATTATCCAAACATCCATCCAGAGTGATGTTCTAAAAGATATTCGATGACTTATGCTAATCGTATAGGATGATCTAATATCATACTTGATGATCAAAACAAAAGAACCTTCTTGTCATCCAGACTCTCCCAAATCATCCTAGCTGATTGAGCTGAATTTATACTGATCGTACAAGATGATCGGTCGATCATCCTAGATGATCTTTGACGATTACTTATAAATTAGGGAAATTTTGAAGTATTTCTATTTAAGATCTCTTATTTACTCAAGAGGAGATCTTTTGCTGCTATCTTAACCAGAGAGGGATAAGAGGAGAGGAAGAGTAAGGGAGAGACAGAGGATCTTGTGAGGGGTAGTTTGTGAGGGGTTTAACAAAGATTACTCCAGGTAAGGATCTGGGTTATCTTCTTTGGTTATCATTCCTAGTTCCTTAAAGTTTTGAGAGAGGTCTACTTCTACAATTGATCAAGGTTCTCTGTCTGCTTCTAGAGGAAGAAAGAGGAGTTGAGTTCTCTACGTGCTTTAGGAGGAAGCAAAAAGGTGCTGGGTTCTCTTCCTTACAAGTGTCGGTGGAAAGGAGGTTTCTACAATCTTCTTCGCCTTACTGTGGGAGAAAAATAATAGTCATTGAGTTTAGTGCAATATTCGGATGAGAGGCTCTAGGAGTAGACATATGTCAAGTTAACCGAACTGCTATAAATTTTTATATATTATTTATTATAGTTTTTTTGTATTTAATTTTTGCACTTTAATTTTCTTGTGGTGAATTTTTGTTTAGTTTAAAATTGTATTTTTTATCAAGAAATTTTTAAAAACACCAATTCACCCCACCCCCACCCCCCTCTTGTTTAACCTTGGGCTAGTTCATAAGGGCTTAACATCTCTAAAAAACTTTTAATAGTCTTTGCTTATTTTAAGGAATTCAAATTATATCAAATAGATGTTAAGAGTGCCTTTCTGAAAGGGGTGATAAAGGAAGATGTGTACGTTGAACCCACAGGCTTAAAAAATTCACAATTTTCCAATCATGTGTTCAAATTAAAAAAGGCGTTATATGGACTTAAATGAGTACCAAAGGCTTGGTAAGAAAGGCTAAGCACATTCCTACTTGATAGATCTTTTATTAAGGGGAGTGTAGAAACCACCCAATTTCTTAAAAAAATTAGGAGATGAATTACTGATTATTCAAATTTATATTGATGATATCCTATTTGGCTCTTTTAATAAAAATCAAAATACATTAGGGAAATCCTTAAAAAATATGAAACAGATAATGAATTCTTAAAAATAATGAGTGTTGACTCAAGAAAATAGCACGAATGCACGAATCCTGCTTTGCAGCTGTAGGATTCCATTTTCCTTAAGTCAGATTAAAATTAACCAGATTTCCCCTGAGGGTAGTATCAGGGTTTATAGATCTGTGGTTCTTACTTCCTATGAGCGCAAGCACTCATAGTTAATTATCCCTCTTAACACATAAGAGAGAACTCTCGATTAAGGATGAATATATTTTTAGGTAATTTTTTTAGTCTCAATTATGGGGCAAATGGAGGTAAACCCAATCAAGATCCCATGGTTTCGTCGTCCCGGGTATACCATAAATTTCAATCTACTTACACTAACAATCATTGATTATAGTGTCCAGGGAATCTGATTAGCAGCCATGGATTGCCTCCTCTCAGGGATCTCGAATAGACTGAAGTGGTTAGTTGTGGATTTTAGCTTGATTTAGTTTGAGTTAGGTCTTACTACTTCCTTAGAAGTTGCTCGCTAATTTGTTTAGTTTGGGGCTTATAACTCCAATTAGGAGTTGCCCGTTAATTTGCTTAGTTTGGGGCTTACGACTTCAATTAGGAGTTGCCCGTTAATTTGCTTAGTTTGGGGCTTACAACTCCAATTAAGAGTTTCCCGTTAATTTGCTTAGTTTGGGGCTTACGGATCTAATTAGGAGTTTCTCGGAGAATTTCAGTTGGATAGGTCTTATGGCTTCCTTAGAAGTTGCATAACGGTGGGTCTTACGACCTAGCCCTGTAAGCTAAGCGACCCGAGTTGTGGGTCTTACAACCTAGTCCTTTAGACTAGGATGCCCATATGAGGGGTCTAGGTGTATTATCACCTAAACACTTCCCTCAGATGTCGGACTTACGACTTCTATTAGAAGTGGCCGGGGGTTTTAATTGGGGTTAGGAGTTAGTTTAATTTCCACCTAAAACTTTCCCCTAAGGTCGGGCTTACGACTTTCCTACGAAAGTTGCCGGGTAGTGGGTCTTACAACCGAGTTCTTATAAACAAGGCTGCCCAAGGTTTAAATTTTAGTTTGTTTTAGTGGACAGTAGTTGTTTGAAACTAGACCATCAGGGTTTTCAGTTGGTTGTTTGGATAGACAGTAATTGCTTGTACAATATTTGGAAATTAACCCTGTATTTTATTTGAGTTGGTTTGAGTCTTTGGTTTTGACACTGAGTTAGTGTTTTAGATGTTCTATGCTCGTAGTCTTTTTCCTACTACAGTAGTCCAGTACTCTTCCTACTTTTAGCACTTCTGCTTTACTTTTTTTTCGTACTTGGCTTTCTTACTTTCCAGTATTTCATTCTAAATTCCATAGTTTATATTTCTCAGCATTCATTAAATTTATTTATGTGGTACTGACTCTTCATTTCTTTGTTCGTAGGTATTCGTAGTCAGTAATTACAGCAGTGGAGGCTTACAGTTGCAAAAGATAGAGCATAAAGATGGCTGTAGGAGCTTGCACATGAGGGACTTTGGAGAGATTGTCATATGTTCAAAGTCAATGAGCATTGAGATTTTTGGAGAGTTTATGTTTGAGAGCTTTTGTAGAGATTTTTAGAGAGTTGACAATCAATGTTGTATATGTCATTTAGTGGAAAATTTACCTCCCCCCTTTCTTTTATTTACGACATTTTTATTTTGTGATTTTCACATTTGATTAATCAAATAATCAATAGGAAGGGAGGAAGAGATGGGCAGAGCTCGCTCGGGTTGGAGGCGGAAGGATCACGCACGGAGGGTCTGTGCCGCAGTCGGCCGGCGGTGTTGGAGTCGATCGGTGGGTGTTGGGTTGGCGCGGTCGGAGGCATGTCGGTCGACGGCGTTGGTTTTGGGCTCGGTGGCATGGATTTGATAGTGTCTAGGGCACGTCGGGTTCGGACAACAAAGAGCAAGCGACAAAGGCGGGAAGATGGGGTCGGGCGGAGTCGGAGGAGGCTAGCCGACTTGGTTGGAGTCGGCGGGCTTCTTGCGGACGGGAGATCGAGAGGTAAGTTCTGAAAACTCCCTCTCTTGCCTCTCTTTCTGTGTGCGTATATGTGCGTGAAAGAGAGAATAAGCATTGTTTTTTAAGTCGTGAGTATGTCGGTTTCTGTCGAGAGAGTCGGTGGGCGAATCGTTGTGTTGTTTGCCGACCAACTGCCCGCGGTGGGGTCGGCTTGGAGGTAGGCGCGCTGCTTTGATTTTTTTTTGTTCTAATTTTTTATACAGCCAACAATGAGTAAGGAATTTAAAAAGAGTATGATGGGAGAACTGACTTACTTTTTGAGGTTTAGTATAAGGTAGAACGATGATGAGACTTTTCTTAGTTAATCAAAATACATTAAGAAAATCCTTAAGAAATATGAAATGGATAAAGCCAAGCTAATAAATACTCCCATGAGTTCCACTATTTAATTAGACAAGGGTTCAAATGAAAATTTTGTTTATCAATAGAAATACAGAAGAATAATTGGATCACTTTTTTACTTGACTACTAGCAGACCTGATATTATGTTTAGTGTTTATCTCTATGCTACATTTTAGGGTAATCTAAAAGTGTCTCACTTGACTACTATTAAGATAATTCTTAGGTATCTCTTAAGAACCCCCGACTTAGGAATCTTGTAACCTAGGCATAGGACCACTTTTGAAATCATAGGATATTCTGATTCCGATTTTGTGAGATGTTGAGTTGATATAAAAAGCATTTCTAAAACTTATCAATTCATAGGATAGTCCTTAGTCTCTTGGTCTAGTAGAAAATAGAACTCAGTTTCTCTGTCTATTACTAAAGTTGAGTACATTGCTATAGGAAGTTGTGTGGCTCAAGCCCTCTACTTAAAGCAACAAATTTTGGATTTATGTTTACTTATGGGCACAATTTCAATCCTTTGTGATAACACTAGTACCATCTTCATTTCAAAGAATGCAATAAAACTCTCTTTGACCAAACACATTGGCATAAGGCATCACTTTATTAGGTAACATTTTACTAAAGGAGACATAAAGCTACACAATATAGCCACTCAAAACCAACTTGCTAATATCTTTAGAAAATCATTTTCCTTTGAAATTTTTAACAACTTGAAAACAAGACTTGGTGTCATAGATATTGATGCTTGAAATCATTGCTTTCTATTTTCTTATCCTTCTTTTGTTTTTGTTTGCATGTTTGTTCCTATTTATATACTTTTTCTTTCTATTTTTCATTTTTCTGTTATTTTTCCCTTCATTTTTTTAGATCAATGGTCACTGCTGGTATTGATTTCTTAAATGTCATTTTTGCCTTGCTTTTGGTTTTGAAAATTTATAAACAATGATTAACCACCCTAAATTAATTAAAGGAAGAAACATTATTGATTGTTTCTTTTCCTTAACTTCTTTAATGGTGTAATTTTATTTTTAAAATAAAATTATATTTCAATTTAAAAGTTGGAGTTTAAAATTGAGATTATTTATGTCTTCATACAGTTACTTATCTCATATAAATAATATTCAAAGTCATTAAATCACTTTCAAGTTTTCTTGATCAGATTGTTGCATTTATCATATAAATATGATTCTAATTTGTTGTTTATTATTTCTTATGTTAAAGATTGAGTTTTTCTTCTCTTATATTTAGAAGATATTCTCACAACTGAGAGTCTTTAAATGTTTCAAAATGGAGCTAACTCGCAAAAATGATAAGATGTACAAAATGAGCCCAAAAGAAAATTGAAAAGATGTGCAATGATCACTAAATAATTGAAAAATACACAAAGTATATAAAAAACTAAAAGATGCATAAAGTGTGCCAAATAATTAACATGAGACATAAAATAAGCCTACAAAGAAATAAGCTTCATTCTCTTTCAAATAATTAAATCTTAGAAGAATTTATGTGCCACTTGATATCTTCAAACACTTGATTATTGAAACTCATGATTTTGGTTAATTATTTTGCTATACTATTCTATCAAATGTTTTTCTAAAATGAAGTTTTTAACATATCACTTTTCTTATTTTATTTCTTTTTTGAGTTAGATTTTTGTTTTCAAAATATTTTTGACTTGTAAGGAGTCCGTGCTGGGGGTAACAAGATCATGTGATCTACTATTTTTAGATTTCAGCATTGTTAATTCATTTTTTTACTAATTTCCATTCAATCATAAGAGAAATTTATCATTTTCTAGTTTTGATCGGTTAAAAAAACTTTCATTTTATTTGGTTTAGGCTTATTTTGTATCTATGTATTATTATCTTTTTTATATTTTTTTCATTAAGAACTCCTGATCATCACTTTCGATATCTTGAAATTTTTCTATTTTGTTCACATCATCGAAGACAATATAAATCATATCGTACAATCTGAAAAAAAAAAACACCTTTCCAATCACAATACATCCAATGGCTGGAATTGAGTCAATTGGTGATCATACTGGACGATCATAATTTTGTCCTAGAATTTCCAAGTGGCAAAAATGGTTGAATGATTTCAATTTTGTTAAGATGATTAATTATCGCACATCAACCTTGATGATCCATGTGTTCATTCTACACGATGCTTCATTTTAATGATCGCATAATCTAACTCCTCGGGACGACCGCTTATGTCTAATCATCCTGGATGATATCTATTTGACTTGGAATATTTGATGACCTTTTTGACAAATCGCTTTGATGATATTATTGCACCTAATTGTCCTTTATGATCCCATGATCATTCTAGAAGATTTTTCATTCCTTATATAAATAGCAAATTTTCACCATTTTCTTCACGACAAAATCTTTCAATCCTTCCTCCCTTTCACACAAACTCTCAAGTCTTTTAAATGGCAGGTGGCAGAGATATATGATGCAAGCTAGTAATTAATCTAGGATGGAAATCGATCCTTATTTTATCAAGGAAGTTGATGAACCGGCCTACCACAACTAAAAGAATGCTGGCAAAACCTCTTCAAAAACCATTTATCAAAGTATTTTGAGTTTTTAGGTACTTTATCTCTTTGCTAGAATAATACTTAATTCTCTCCTCAAACTAGCCTTCCCTTTTAGTTCTGAACTCCTCTTTGAATTTTTTATAAACCTTCACATCAACCAAGCCTTCACTGCTCTATAATCTTAGTTGAATAGGAGGCCATTAGAAATTACACATCAAGATTTACGACCTCCTTCACTTTTCTACCACTAGAGATAAAATACATATTATTATCTCAGATCATGATTTCAACTAGGTGCATGTTAACCATATCCTAAGGGGAACTATTATCAATACCCACAGAACTAAAGTAAAAATATTAGTTAAGAATGCCTGAACCATCCAACATATTCTTCGCTTATCTATTCTTCCTAAAGCTGATGATTAGAATCATATCACTCCTATTTTATCTCTCACCACCTACTACATTTTAGCTCACCAAGATCTTAGTGCCATTGATATCATAATCTAATATATATAACATATAACAAGTATTAGGGATCCTGGCCATAAATGAAACCTAATCTAGCCTTAGGACATATCATTACCTACGTTCTTGAGATAAAATACAACCTTCAATATCCAGCCCCACCTGATCACCTCCCTACTTTCTTCTCCAGTAGCTCCTTTCACACCATTCATAGTACTCGTCACCAACTTGTGCATGAGGAGCCTAAGGAAAAATAGGGATGACTTATTCTTGAACATGTCCATATCCACCAGCACTCCCAGATCAATGAGATAATTAAGAGGTTCGACGAGTGGAAAGCCAGATTTGAGTTATATATTATTAAGTGGTAGCTATAACATGATCATGATGTAGCTCAGTTTAAGTCATGCACAGTCCAACTGCAACAGCAATACGACCAAGACATGACCTAGTTTGGGGAACAGTTTTTTTCCCTACATTGATTTTTTCAGTAGCCACCACCACCACCTCTACCTAATCAGGGTTCATCCTTCTACTAGTTTTTTTTGTGTTTGATTCTTATTTTATACTAGTTCTCTTTTACGTATTGTGTTATATGTGATATTTTTCTTATTCCCCCTTTTTGTGATGTCGAAAGGGAGAGTAGTTGTTGGGTTATTTGCGTTTATCTTTAGTGGAATCTATCTTATTTTACTACCATTATTTTTATATTTTATTTTTTGTTCTTTCTTTCTTTAATTAAAAATAAATCAATAAATAAAATAAAAAAATTAGCTTGATCTAAATTTTTTAATAACAATGTTTGCTATCATCAAAAAGAGGAGTTTTTTATGTATATGGATCCAAATATATTGAATTTGATTATAATAAATATTATTATTTCTTTACCACTACTATTATTGAATATCTATTTTCTTTTCCCTGCTTACTAATCTTTCAGGTTCACAAAGATCACTTGCAATGGAAATAAAATCAAGATAGGGTATATTAGGATTGAATTTGTTTGTAATTTCATATCAATCTATTTTTTTAACTTCCTTGAGTCAAATATTGAATATGGTAGACCCCAAGATAAGTAAACTTGCACACACACTCTCAGGGGGAGAAATTTTGTGAATTAGATGTTGCAAATCTGAATTCAAGAATTATAATTTTGATGATAACAAACATTTCTATTACTTCTATTTTTTTACGATTGTCTTGCCTACTAATATTTCAAGTCCACAAGATCAAATTATAACTCAAGCCAGTTCAAGATTGGGTAGACTAAGACTGAGTCTATTTATAAACTATTATTAAGTTGTTTTTACCCTTTCTTGAGTCAATTGAAAAGAAAGTGGGTCATGATGCTAAGTAACCTTACACACACACATTCAGGAAATTTTTTTGACTATTTTTAGAGTTTTTTTACTTACATTGTTTGGGATGATCCAAAATCTTCTTGGAAGATCAGTTAAAACAAAAACATTAATTAGGTCATCCTGGTTAAGGCAGCTACAATTAAGCAAATCATCCTGGATGATATTATCATCATTTAGGATGATAGGCTTAAATCAGAAAGAATTAACTGCCACATCTATTTAGGCATGTTTTATTTTTGGATATTGTTCAGGACATCATCCTAGATGATGCGGTGAAATTATGCCTAACATTAATCCAATAATTAAGTAAAATTAACTAAGGTTTGATTTCTTGATCATATCATTCTAGGCAATTGCAGGATCGTCTGAGATGATCAGTGAAATAAACCTTAGGTTCCAACTGGACGACTAATGCTCTAGATGATATGTACTAAATTGAACTAATTATTCGGGATGATCCAATATTGGACTGGACGATCAGGTTCTTTTTCAACATCCAAACATGCATCCAGGGTAATGTTCTGGATGATATTTATCTTTTTATATTAATCGGCCATGACGATCATAAGATCGTCCTAGACAACCAAGCTATTTTTTCATCATCTAGACATCCATCCAGTGCAATGTGCTGGATGATAATTGATGACTTGAACTAATCATATATGATGATATCCTATTATCCTGAATGATATGAATAAAGGAACCTTCTAATCATCCAAACTCTTCTAAATCATCCTGGCGAATTGAGCTGAATTTGTACTGATCGTACAAGATAATCGACCGATCAGCCTGCACGATATTGTTGGTTTGTTACAATAATGAGCAAATTTGAAGCTCTTATATATAAGACCTCTTGTTTACCAATGAGTGTATCTTTTGCTACTATTTTGACCTGAGAGAGCTAAGAGGAGAGGGAGAGTAAGGGAGAGAGGGAGAGGATCTTGTGAGAGGGACTTTGTGAGGGGTCTCGCAAAGTTTACTCCAAGCAAGGATCCAAGTAATCTTCTCCGGCCGTTGTCCTGGGTTGCTTGGAGGTTCGAGAGGGGTTTACTTAAGTAATTGGTCAAGGTTCTCTGCCTTCCTCAGGAGGAAGTGAAAGGAGTCAGGTTCTCTGCCTACTTCAGGAGGAAGCAAAATGAATTGGGTTTTCTGCCTCACCGGTATCGATAAAAAGGAGATTTATGCAGGCTTCTCTACCTTATTATTTGAGCAAAAGGAGAGTCACTGAGTTTAGTGCAATACCCGGAGGAGATGCTCCAGGGAGTAGACATACGTCAAGTTGACCAAACCACTATAAAATCTTGTGTGTTCTTTCTTACTATTTTTTTGCATTTAATTTTCACGCTTTGATTTCCTTGTGGTGAATCTAGGTTTGATTTAAGATTATGTTTTTTTATCAAGAAATTTTTAAAACACTAATTCACCCCCTTATTAGTTAGTCTTGGGCTAGTTCACAAGGGCTTAACATCCCTAATGAACTTTCAAGTAGTATCAGAGCGGGATTCATAAAATATAGTTTCTGAAAACTTTTGAATCTTGATCCATGGTTGACTTTAGAAATCACAATACTGTAGAAGGGTATTCTATTACCTAATCTCCTTTGTTTGATAATATTCTTTTTGATTTTTGAAAAACTCGCATGTCTATGTTTTTACAATTGATTGAGTATCATATTTGGATGCTTGTTAAAAAAGGTTATTCACCTCAGTCACATGAAATTAATGATATTGAAACTGTACTTTTTTTAATGAATATACTTTTGATGATAGGGATTTAGCACAACTTAACGCAAAATATTTGAACTACTTTTTTTGTGCTTTAAAATTTGAAGATTACATGAGTGTTTCAACTTATGCTACCGGTAAAGAAATTTGGGATAAATTGTGTTTTACATATGAAGGAATAAATGAAGTTAAGCAATCTCAGTTGAATATCATACTACATAACTATGAACTTTTTTATATGAAACCTACTGAATCTATTTCCGACTTATATATTAGGTTTACTTAAATTGTCACCTCACTATATGCCTTAGGAAGAGAACTCACGAATTATGAAAAAGTTAATAAAATTTTGAAATGCTTGCCTTCTTTCTTTAATCCTAAGGTTATTGTAACTACTAAATCTAAAGATTTGAATACTTATTCGATTGATAATCACTTGGATCACTCGTTGCTAATGAGCAAGGGGTGAATCAAAAAAACCTTGATGCAGGTGAGAAAAAGAAGGAGAAAATTATGGAGCTAAAGGCCAACGACATAGACACTAATTATTCTGGGTCTGACGGTGATGGTGTTGCCTTAATCATGAGAAAATTCAAAATCTTTCTAAGGAAGAAGCAAAAGAACCCTCAAAAGTGGAATAAAGGTAAGGGAAGCAAAAAATTTAAGAGTTCTAATGATATAATTTGTTTTGAATGCAGGAAACTGGAACACGTTAAAGTTGATTGTCCTACACTTACGGCTCACCCATGAAAGGAGAAGGGTGAGGAGAAACCCAAGTTCAAGAAGGATAAGAAGCTATTCCAAAAGGCATTATGGGCAAATTCTGCATCGGACTCCTCTAAGACTAAAGCTAAAGATGAGACAACAAATCTGTGCTTGATGGCGGATGATCATCTTGGTCAGCTTGACCAAAAAGAGGTATATGAATTATCCTATGAATAGTTACTCGAAGTTTCTAAGAAAATATATGTTTCATATAGGAAACTTAAGAAATTGCATGCAAGTTTGAAATTGAAATTTTTAAATTTGCAAAAATAGCATGAAATTTTACATAAGGATCACTCCAATATTGATAGCAATCATAAGTCATTACTTAATAAGTTTGATGCATTAAAAAATAAGCATATTAAATTATTTGATGCACATTATTCCTTGGAATAATCTCATGTTGAGTTAGAAAAAGAGTTTAAAAAATTAAAAGCACTTGAGAAAAATAGGACTCCATCCATAAAAGTTTTGAAACCTATGAAGAGGCATTATAACCCAAATAGATTAGTAAACCCTATTCTTTGTGTTAAATGTTTTTTTTGTGGCATGTATGGACACATTTCACACACTTGCACCATTCACTATAGTACACATTAAGTGTGGAGACCTAAATTATATGATTCATAGCATAATACACATGCGTTGTATTCTTCTTTCTATAAGAAGGGACCCAAACTTGTTTGGGTTCCAAAATCTGATGTTTGATAATTTTATAGGCTTGCTCTCATGAAAGGCCTCATGAGAGCATGTGGTACTTAGAAAGCGGATACTCATGACACATGAGTAGAGATACCAACCAATTCATTTTACTAGAGGCTAAGGCTGGAGGCAAGGTCACTCCTAAAGACAACACCACCAGGAAAGCGGTGGGCATATGTATAATTGAAAACTCTAATAACCTTTTGATTGAAAATATTTTACTTGTATATGGACTGAAACACAACTTGCTTAGAATCAATTAGCTATACGATAAGGGCTTCATCATAAAATTTTTTGTAAAAACTTGTATTATTTGCTTGAATAACAATAATATTTTGCAGGAAAAGTGGATTAATAATATTTACATGCTTGATTTAAATAACATTGAATGTGCTGCTTCAATTTACTTAAAAACTATCATTGAAGAGTCATGGTTATGACACAGGAGATTATGTCATGCCAATATGAAAACCCTTAGGGGAGTGACCCAAAAAGACCTAGTTAGAGGTGTCCCCAAGCTTAAGTTCACCAAAGACCTGTGATACCTACCAACTAATGAAGCAAGTCCAATCCATTTTCCATTCCATTAAGGATATTAGCATCTCTAGACCTTTAGAAGTCCTTCATATGGATTTGTTTGGACCCATTTTCACTGCCAGCTTAGTGGGAAATTCTATAGATTTATGATTGTCAATGACTACTCGAGGTTAACTTGGATTAAATTTTTATCACATAAGATGGAGTATTTTGATTAATTCATATCTTTCTTCACTTGGATTCAGAAAAAGATAGGTTGTGAGATCTTGAATATCCATAGTGACCATGGGAGAGAGTTTGAAAATGAGAGATTTAGAGACTTCTATGAGGATAAGGGGATTAGTCACAACTTCTCAGCTCCTAGGACCCCTCAACAGAATGGGGTAGCCGAAAGGAGGAACTGAACCTTAGTTGAAGCCATTAGCGCCATGCTTGCTGAGTATTCTCTTCCAAAATAATTTTGGGTTGAAGCGGTAAACACAACTTATTATGTGTTGAATAGGGTAAATGTTAGAGTCAAACTAGATAAGATACCCTATGATATTCTCAAGGGTAGGAAACCCAACCTTTCCCACCTCCATATCTTTGGCTATAAGGTTTTCATTCTTAATACTGGGAAGTCACACTTAGGAAAATTTGACCAAAAATCTAATGAAGGAGTGTTCTTAGGATATTCAAGTGTTGGGAAATCCTTTAGAGTGTTTAATAAGAGTATATTAGTGGTGGAGGAGACTACTCATGTAGTGTTTTATGAATCTGATCCTAAGAAGTTTGGAGTTGAGGATGAAGATGATGTTTGAGAGATTACCCAAGGAGTTAAAGATTTGGAGAAGTGGGTAGAACCCTAAAACACTGAAAGAGTAGGTAAGATTATCCAAGGACTATAAAATTTAGATCTAAAGGAAAGGGTAGAACCTACACATACTTTTCCTAGAGATTTGAGATATCCTTCAAGTCATCATAAAGAACGGGTCTTAGGAGACCCTTCTGAAGGTGTTAAAATTAGAAATAGACTTAGGAAAGAGGTGAACCACTCTTCCTTTATCTCAATGACTGAACCCACCAACATCAATCAACCCCTATCTGATGAGTTTTAGATGTTAGCCATGCAAGAGGAATTAAATCAATTTATTGAGAATGATGTTTAGGAGCTTGTAGAAAGACTAAAGGGACAATATGTAGTTAGAACCAAATGGATCTTCAAGAACAAGATGAATGATTCTAGTGTGGTAGTTTGGAATAAGTTGAGATTGGTGGCTAAGGGGTATAACCAAATAGAAGGGATTAATTTTGAGGAGAATTTTTCCCTTATAGCTAGATTGGAAGCCATTATAGTGCTACTAGTCTTTGCCTTTAATAAGGGATTTAAGCTTTTCCAAATGGATATTAAGAGTATCTTTTTAAATAGGGTAATAAAAGAGGATGTATTTGTATAGCAAACCCCATGTTTCAAGAGTTTCTAATTTCTAAATCATGGTTTTAAATTAAAAAAGGCCTTGTATGTATTAAAATAAGCACCTAAAGCTTGGTATGAGAGGTTTAGCACATTCTTATTAGAGAGGGAGTTTGTTGTGGGGAGCGTAGACACCACCTTTTTTTTTTAGGAAAGTAGGAGATAAACTACTCATTGTTCAGATCTATCTTAATGATATACTTTTTGGATCTTCTGATAAAAAGCTATGTAATGATTTTTTTAAAAAATATTGAGTAAGAAATTTGAGATTAGTATGATAGGAGAGTTATCCTACTTTTATTGGTTTAACATAAGATAATTGGATATTGAAACCTTTTTAAATCAATCAAAGTACATAAATGACTTCTTGAAGAAATATGAAATAGATAAAGCCAAGCTAATAAATAGTATAATGGGTTAATTGGATATTTACTTTACTTGACTGCTAGCCGACCTAATATAATGTTTAGTGTTTATCTCTGTTCTATATTTTAAGCTGATCCCTAAAGAATCCCACTTGACTATAGTTAAGAGAATTTTTAGATATCTCTTAAGGACCCAAAACTTAGTAATCTGGTATCCTATGCACAACACATTTTTTGAGATTATAAAATATTTTGATTTTGATTTTATAGGATGTAGGGTGGATAGAAAGTGTACTTTTGGGACTTGCCAATTTATAGGATAGTCATTAGTCTCCTGGTCTAGTAGAAAATAAAACTCTGTTACACTTTCTACTACTGAAGCTGAGTGCATTACCTTAGGGAGTTGGGTGTCCTAAGTCCTTTAGTTGAAGCAACAAATTCTAGATTTAGGATTATATGTAGGCATAATTTCAATCCTTTGTGACAACACTAGTGCCATCTGCATCTCTAAAAATCCTATCCAACCTTCAAGGACTAAATATATTGACATAAGATATCACTTTATTAGAGACTATGTGACTAAAGGAGACATTGAGTTACACCATGTGACAACTAAGAATCAACTGGCTGATATCTTTACTAAACCATTGGCTTTTGACAATTTCAACATCTTAAGGACCAGATTGGAAATAATTGACATAAATACATGAACTTGATGTTTACTGAATTTTAAATTTTATGTTTTGTTTCTTGTTGTTTTTCTACTCTTTTGTTTGTTTTAGATTTGTTTGTTTTACTTTTTATTTGGTATTATTTTTCTTTTTTTTCATTATTTTAGTTTACTTTTTTTCTTTGTGATCACTATTGAAATGATAATTTATGCTTTATTTTTGTTATTGAAAATTTGTAGTCAATGTTTGATATCCGTAAATCAGTTAAAGGGAGAAAAACTATTGATTGTTTTCTTTCCTTTAACCTCTTCTAGTAGTGTAATTTTCTTTTCTAAACAAAAGTCTATCTTAAATTAATAACTGAACTTTGCAATTGTGATCTTTTTAGTCTTACTATCGTAATCTATCTTATATAAATAATATTCAAAGTGATTAATCACTTTCAAGCTTTCATAATCTTATAATTTCTTTTATCATATGAATTTAATTATGCTTTGTTATTTCCTCCTTATATTAGAGAGTGAGTTTATGTTCTATAATATTTTTAAGATATTCTCATAATTGAGAGTATTTAAGAGTTTCAAAAGGGATCTAGCTTGCAAAAAAATATCAAGGGCATAAAATGAGCCCAAAAAGAAAAAAAAATTGAAAGATGCATAAAGTGTATAAAAAATCAAAAGATGTACAAAGTGCGTCAATCAATTGACAAGAGGCATAAAATGAGCCCACCAAAAGTAAGTTTTCTTCTCTTTCAAACTTTAAATCTTAGAAGAATTCATGTGTCACTTGATATTTTCAAAGGCTTTATTTAAAAATTCATGATTATGACTAATTACTTTTATATATTATTTTATAAAATATTTTTTGGAACCAAGTTTTAAATGAATCTCTTTTTTTATTTAATTAATTTTTCTGAGTTAGATCTTTATTTCAAAAGATGATTTTTCTTGGGAGAAGTCTGAGCTAGGGCTAATAGGATCAACTATTCTACCATTTTTTTGGATTATGATGATGTTAACTCATTGATTCGTACAAATTTTTAATTCAATCATATGGAGACTTTATCATGTTCGTGCTTTAATTAAAAAAAAAAAACTTTACTTTCTTTCTTCTTTTTCATCTTCTATTGTACTTTTCTTTTCTGGTTTCCTCCATATTTTGGTGATGTCAAAAGGGAGAGTAGTGGGTAGTATTTGAGTTGTTCTATTATACTGTTTTACTTTTGTTCTTATTTTTTTTTTAATTTAAGATTGTTTTTCATCATCAAAAAGGGGGAGATTATTGCAAATTTGGATTCAAGAAATATAATTTTGATGATAACAAATATTTTTGTTACTTTTATTTTTCTACTACTGCCTTACTTACTAATGTTTCAGGTTTACAAGATCAAATTATAACTCAAGCTAACTCAAGATTTGGTAGACTAGGACCGAGTCTATTTGTAAACTATTATAAAGTTGTTTTTTACCCTTTTTTGAGTAAATTATAAATAAAATGGGTACTAATGCTAAGTAACCTTCCACACACACATTCAAGGAAAAGCTATGACTATTTTTAGAGTTTTTTGTTTTTGCTCACATCATCCAGAATAATCCAAACTTATCCTATATGATCAGTTAAAAATAGAAACCCTAATTAGGGCATCCAGATTAAGGTAGCCACAAATAAGCAAATCATCCTAAAAAATATTATCATAGTCCGGGATGATATGCTCAAATCAGAAAGAATCAACTGCTATATCTATTTAGGCAAGTTTTATTTTTGGACATCATCCTGAACAATGAAGTGCAATTATGCCTAAAATTAATGTGGTAATTAAGAAAATCAATTAAGGTTTGATTGCTCAATCATATCCTTCTAGACGATCGCTTGATCGTCCAGGACGATCAGTTAAACAAACCTTAGGTTCCATTTGGATGACCAGATTTATGCTATAAACAATATGTACTGCATTAAAATAATCATCTATGATGATCTAATATCAGCCTAGATGATCAAGTATTTTTTCATCATCTAGACATACATCTAGGGCAATGTTCCGGAAAATATTTGTCTTTTTTATACTAATCGACTCGGACGATTGTGAGATCATCCTGGATGATCAAGTTAATTTTTCATCATCCAGATATCCATCCAGGGCAATATGCTGGTTGATATTCAATGAATTGAACTAAATATACAGGATGATATCCTACCATCTTAGACGATCTGAATAAATGAACCTTCTAATCATTCAAACTCTCCCAAATCATTCTGACTGGTTGAGCTAAATTTGTACTGATCGTATAGGACCATCAGCAGATTGGCATGGATGAGAATGTTATTAAGATAGTTGCTATTTGCATGTTTTACACTTTTGCAACTTGTATAGTTTTGATGATTCCAAACATTATTGTTCAAATGTGTAGTTATCTCCTAACAATTTTAGAAAATTTGTTTTTGCTCTTGTGTGTACTAACATTTCAGGAAAATCGAACTCCAGACTACGAAGACTTCAAATCAAATTCAGCATGAGATACTTTGTGAATTTGAAACTTGTACTTTTCTTAGAAATAAAATTGAAAGGGAG
>NW_021319611.1:91075-134610 GCF_001605985.2 Dendrobium catenatum
AAGGAGAGATGTTGTTTATTATTTCTTATGTTAAGATTGAGTTTTCTTCTCTATATTAGAAGATAATTCTACAACTAGAAAGTCTTTAAATGTTTCAAAAATGGAGCTACCGCAAAAATGGATAAGATGTACAAAATGAGCCGCAAAGAAATTGAAAAAGATGTGCAATGATCACTAATAATTGAAAAAATACACAAAGATATAAAAAACTAAAAGATGCATAAGTGTGCCAAATAATACATAGACATAAAATAAGCCACAAAGAAATAAGCTTCATTCTCTTTCAAAAAATTAAATCTTAGAAGAATTTATGTGCCACTGATATCTTCAAACACTGATATTGAATCATGATTTTGGTTTAATTATTTTGCTAAACTATTCTATCAAAATATTTTCTTAAAAATGAAGTTCTTTTAACATATCACTTTTCATTATTTTATTTCTTTTTGAGTTAGATTTTTGTTTTTCAAAATATTTTTGACTTGTAAGGAGTCCGTGCTGGTAAACAAGAATCAATGATGACTACTATTGTTGATTTCAGCTTGTTTAATTCATTTTTTCACTAATTCCATTCAATCATAAAGAAATTATCATTTTCTAGTTTTGATCGGTTAAAAAAACTTTCATTTATTTGGTTTAAGGCTTATTTTGTATCTATGTATTATTATCTTTTTATATTTTTTTCATTAAGACTCTGATCATCATTTTCGATATCTTGAAATTTTTCTATTTTGTTCAGATCATCGAAGACAATCATAAATCATATCGTACCAATCTGAAAAAAAAACCCACCTTTCCAATCACAACACACCATGGCTGGAATTGATCACTTGGTGATCAATACTGGACGATCATAATTTGTCCTAGAATTTCCAAGTGGCAAAATGGTTGAAGATTTCAATTTGTTAAGATGATTATTATCCGCACATCAACCTTGATGATCCAATGTGTCATTCTAACGATGCTTCATTTTAATGACGCTTAATCTAACTCCTCGGGACGACCGCTTATGTAACATCATCCTGGATGATATCTGTTTTGACTTTGGAATTTACGACCTTTTTGACAAATACGCTTTGATGATATCATTGCATCTAAATTGTCCTTTATGATCCCCGATCATTCTAGAAAGATTTTTCATTCCTATTATAATAGCAAATTATTGACCATTTTTTTTCCACGACAAAATCTTTCAATCCTTCTCCCTTTCACACAAACTCTCAAGTCTTTTAAATGGCAGGGTTTGGGCCAAAAAAAAAAAAAAAAAAGAAAGATATATGATGCAAGCTAGTTTAATCTAGGCATGGAAATCGATCCTTATTTTTTCAAGGAAGTTGATGACGGCCTACCCACAACTAAAAGAATGCTGGCAAAACTCTTCAAAAATCATTTATCCAAGTATTTTTGAGTTTTAGGTAGCTATCTCTTTGCTAAGAATAATTACTACCATTCTCTTCCTCAAACAGCCTTCCCTTTTAGTTCTGCACTCCTCTTTGAATTTTTATAAACCTTCACATCAACCAAAAGTGCCTTCACTGCCATAATCCTTATTTAATAGGAAGGCCATAAGAAATTACAACATCAAGATTTACATGACTCCTTACTTTTTCTACCACAGAGAAAAATACATATAATTACTCAGATCATGATTCAACTAGGTGCATGTTAACCATATCCTAAAGGGGAACTATTATCAATAAACCCACAGAACTAAAGTAAATATTAGTTAAGAATGCCTGAACCATCCAACATATTCTTCGCTTTTATCTATTTCTCCTAAAGCGAATGATTAGAATCATATCCTCCTAATTTTATATATACCCCTATACATTTTAGCTCAGACAAAGATCTTAGCTGCCATTGATATCATAATCTAATATATATAACATATAACAAGTTTAGGGATCCTGGCCATTAACCATGAACCTAAATCTAGCCTTAGACATATCATACTACGTTCTTGAGATAAAATCAAACCTTCAATATCCAGCCCCACCTGATCACCTCCCTACTTTCTTCTCCAGTAGCACTTTCACACCCTCATAGTACTTCGTCACCAACTGTGCATGAGGAAGGCCTAAGGAAAAAATAGGGATGACTTATTCTTGAACATGTCCATAATCCACCAGGCACTCCCAGATCAATGAGATAATTAAGAGGTTCGACACCCAGTTTTGCGAAGCCAGATTTGAGTATATAATATTAAGTGGTAGCTATAGACATGATCATGATGTAAGCTCAGTTCTAAGGTCATGCACAGTCCAACTGCAACAGCAATCGATCAAGACAGACCTAGTTTGGGGAACAGTTTTTTTCCCTTCATTGATTTTTTCCAGTAGCCACCACCACCACCTCTACCTAATCAGGGTTCATCCTTCTAGCTAGTTTTTTTTGTGTTTGATTCTTATTTTTATACTAGTTCTCTTTTACGTATTGTGTTATAATGTGATATTTTCTTATTCCCCCTTTTTGTGATGTCGAAGGGAGAGTAGTTGTTGGGTATTTGCGTTTATCTTTAGTGGAATCTATCTTATTTTACTACCATTAATTTTTTGTTCTTTCTTTCTTTAATTAAAAATAAATCAATAAATAAAATAAAAAAATTCTTGATCTAATTTTTTTAATACAAGTTTGCTATCATCAAAAAGGGGAGTTTTTTATGTTATAGGATCAAAATATATTGAATTTGATTATAATAAATATTATTATTTCAATCCACTACTATTAATTGAATATTATTTTCTTTCCCCGCTACTAATCTTTCAGGTTCACAAAGATCACTTGAATGAATAAAATCAAGATAGGGTTAATTAGGATTGAATTTGTTTGGTAATTCATATCAATCTATTTTTTTTTAACTTCCTTGGAGTCAAATATTGAATATGGTAGACCCAAATAAGTAAACTTCACACACACTCTCAGGGGGAGATTTTGTGAATTAGATTTGTTGCAAATCTGAATTCAAGAATATAATTTTGATGATAGCAACAATTTCTATTACTTCTATTTTCTACCGATTGCTTGCTACTAAATTTCAAGTCCACAAGATCAAAATTAATAACTCAAGCCGTTCAGAATTGGGTAGACAAGACTGAGTCATTTATAAACTATTATTAAGTTGTTTTACCCTTTTCTTGATGTCAATGAAAAGAAATGGGTCATATGCCTAATAACCTTACCACACACATTCAGGAAATTTTTTGACTATTTTTAGAGTTTTTTTTTACTTACATTGTTTTGGGATGATCAAAATCTTCTTGGAAAGTCCAGTTAAAACAAAACCATTAATTAGGTCATCCTGGTTAAGGTCAGCTACAATTAAGCAAATCATCCTGGATGATATTAATCAATTATTTAGGATGATAGGCTTAAATCAAGAAAGAAATAACTGCACATCTATTAGGATGTTTTTATTTTTGGATATGTTCAGAACATCATCCTAATAATGCGGTAAATTATGCCTAACATTAATCAAATAATTAAGTAAAATTACTAAGGTTTGAATTTTCTGTCATATCATCTAAGACAATTTGCAGGACTCCGTCTTAGATGAATCAGTGAAATAAACCTTAGGTTCCAACTGACGATCTAGAACGATGGCTCTAGATGTATGTACTAAATTGAACTAATTATTCGGGATGATCAATATTGGAACTGGACGATCAGGTTCTTTTCAACATCCAAAATGCATCCAGGGTCAATGTTCTGGATGAATAATTTTATCTTTTATATTATCACCATGACGATCATAAGATCGTCCCTGACAACCAAGCTATTTTTTCAAATCACTAGACATCCTCCAGTGCAATGTGCTGGATGAAATTGATGACTTGCACTAATCATATATGATGATACTATTATCCTGAATGATATGAAAGATAAAGGAACCTTCTAAATCATCCAACTCTTCTAATCATCCTGGCAAAATTGAGCTGAATTTGTAACTGATCGTCGGAGTAATCGAAATCGACCGATCAGCACTGCACGATACTGTTGGTTTGTTACAAAATAATTGAGCAAATTTGAAAGCTCTTTAGTATAAGACCCTTTTGTTTATCCAATTCATGTATCTTTTTGCTACTTTTGACCTGAGAAGAGCTAAGAAGGAAGGGAGAGTATAGGGAAGAGAGGGAGAATAAGATCTTGTAGAGGGACTTTGTGAGGGGTCTCGCAAAGTTTAACTCCAAGCAAGGATCCAGTAATATTCTCCGGCCGTTGTCCTGGTTGCTTGAGGTTTCGAGATGGGGTTTACTTAAGTAATTGGTCAAGGTTCTCTGCCTTCCCAGGGAGGAAGTTTGAAAGGAGTCAGGTTCTCTGCTTACTTCAGGAGGAAGCAAAAATGAATTGGGTTCTCTGCCTCACCGGTATCGAAAAAGGAGATTATATGGCTTCCTTCTCTCTCCTTATTATTTGAGCAAAGGAGAGTCACTGGGAGTTTAGTACAATACCCGGAGGAGAATGCTCCAGGAGTGACATACTCAGTTGACCAAACCAACTATAAAATCTGTTGTCTTTCTTACTATTTTTTGCATTTAATTTTCAGCGCTTGATTTCCTTGTGGTGAATCTAGGTTGATTTAAGATTATGTTTTTTTATCAAGAAATTTTTAAACACTAATTCACCCCCTTATTAGTTAAGTCTTGGGCAGTTCACAAGGGCTTAACATCCCTAATGAACCTTTCAAGTAGTAATCAGAGCGGGATTCATAAAATAAGTTTTTGAAAACTTTTGATCTTGGATCACATGGTTTGACTTTAGAAAATTGCAATAAACTGTAGAAGGTATCTATTACTAACTCCTTTCGTTTGATAATATTCTTTTTGATTTTTTTGGAAAACTCGCATGTCTTATGTTTTTACAATTGCAATTGAGTATCATATTTGGATTGCTTTTAAAAAAGGTTATTCACCTCAGTCCATGAAATTAATGATATTGAAACTGTACTTTTTTTAATGAATATACTTTTGATATAGGGATTAGCACCAACTTAACGCAAAATATTTGAACTACCTTTTTTGTGCTTTAAAAATTTGAAGATTACTGAGTTTTCACTTATGCTACCGGTAAAGAAATTTTTGGGATAAATTGGTGTTTTTACATATGAAGGAATAAATGAAGTTAAGCAATCTCAGTTGAATATCTTACTACATAACTATGAACTTTTTATAATGGAAACCTACTGAATTATTTCGACTTATATATTAAGGTTTACTCTCCAAATGTTCACCTCAACTATATTGCCCTTAGGAAGGAAACTCACGAATTAATGAAAAAGTTAATAAAATTTTGAAAATGCTTGCCTTCTTTCTTTAATCCTAGGTTATTGTAACTACTAAATATAAAGATTGAATACTTATTCGATTGATAATCACTTGGATCACTCGTTGCTAATGAGAAAGGGGTGAATCAAAGAAAACCTTGATGCAGGTGAGAAAAGAAGGAAAATTATGGACTAAAGCCAACAACATAGACACTAATTATTCTGGGTTCTGAAGGTGAGGTTGCCTTTAATCATGAGAAAATTCAAAATCTTCTAAGGAAGAAGCAAAAGAAACCCTCAAAGTGGAATAAAGGTAAGGGAAGCAAAAAATTTAAGATTCTAATGATATATTGTTTTGAATGCAGAAGCTGGAACCACGTAAGTTGGGCATTGTCCTACACTATGGCTCACCCATGAAATAGGAGAAAGGTGAGGAGAAACCCAAGTTCAAAGAAGGATAAGAAGCTATTCAAAAAGCATTATGGCAAATTCTGCATCGGACTCCTCTAGACTAAAGCTAAAGATGAGCCCAACAAATCTGTGCTTGATGGCGGATGATCATCTTGGTCAGCTTGACCAAAAAGAGTATATGAAGTTATTCCTATGAATAGTTACTCGCACGTTTCTAAGAAAATATATGTTTCATAATAGGAAACTTAAGAAATTGCAATGCCATCTTGAAATTGAAATTTTTTAAATTTGCAAAATAGCATGAATTTACATAAGGATCACTCCAATATTGATACGCAATCATATGTCAATTACTTAATAAGTTTTGATGCATTAAAAAAGAAAGCATATTAAATTATTTGATGCACATTATTACTTGAATAGATTCCCTCCATGTTGAGTTAAGAAAAAGAGTTTAAAAAATAAAAAGCACTTGAAAAATCAGGCTCCATTCCATAAAAGTTTGAAACCTAATGAAGAGGCATTATACCCGAATAGGATTAGTAAACCCTAATTTCTTTGTGTTAAATGTTTTTTTTGTGGCATGTAAATGGACCACATTTCACACACTTGCAACCATTCACTATAGTACACATTAAGTGGGAGACTAAAATTATTGTTCATAGCATAATAACACATCGTGTTTCTTCTTTCCATAAGAAAGGGACCAAAACTAGTTTGGGTTCCTAAATTAATTGTTTGATAATTTTATAGGCTTGCTCTCCATGAAATGCCTCATGAGAAGCATGTGGTAACTTAGAAAGCGGATACTCATGCACTGAGTAGAGAACCAACAATTTCATTTTCCTAGAGGCTAAAGGCTGGAGGCAAGGTCCACTCCTAAAGACAACACCACCAAGAAACGGGGCATGATGTATAATTGAAACTCTAATAACCTTTTGATTGAATATTTTACTTGTAGATGGACGAAACACAACTTGCTTAGAACAATTAGCTATAGCGATAAGGGTCATCATAAATTTTTTTGTAAAAACTTGTATTAATTTTGCTTGAATAACAATAATATTTTGAGGAAAGTTGAAATCAATAATATTGTTACATGCTTGATTTAAATAACATTTGAACTGTGCTGCTTCAATTGACTTAAAAACTATCATGATGAGTCATGGTTATGAACGGAGGATTAGTCATCCCAATATGAAAACCCTTAGGGGAGTGAACCCAAAAGACCTAGTAAGTGTCCCAAGCTTAAGTTCACCAAGACCGTGATGTACCTACCAACTAATGGAAGCAAGTCCTCATCCATTTTTCCATTCATTAAGGATGTATTAGCATCTCTAGACCTTAGAAGACCTTCCTAATTGGATTTGTTTGTGACCCATTTTCTAACTGCCAGCTTAGTGGGAAATTCTATAGATTTATGATTGTCAATGACTACTCGAGTGTTAACTTGGATTACAATTTTTATCACATATAAGATTGAGTAATTTTGTTATCTAGATTCATTATCTATCTTCAACTTGATCTCAGAAAAAGATAGGTTGTGAGATTCTTGAAAATCATCATTAGTGACCATGGAGAGCAGTTGAAAGACGAGAGATGTAAGAGACTTCTAGAGGATAAGGGGATTAGCTTCCACACTTCTCAGCTCCTAGGACCCCTCCAAAGAATGGGGTAGGCCGAAAGGAGGAACTTGAACCTTAGATTGAAGCCATTAGCGCCTATGCTTGTGAGTATTTCTCTTCCAAAATATATTTGGTTTAAGCGGTAAACACAACTTATTATGTGTTTGATGAGGGTATGGTTAGGAGTCAAAACTAGATTAAGATACCCTATGATCTTCTCAGGGTAGGAACACCAACCTTTCCACAACCTCCATTCTTTGCTATAAGGTTTTCATTTTTAATACTGGAAGTCACACTTAGGAAAAATTTGACCAAAAATCTAATGAAGGAGTGGTTCTTAGGATATTAAGTGTTGGAATCCTTAGAGTGTTTAATAAGAGTATATTAGTGTGGGGAGACTTACTCTGTAGGTGTTTTATGATCTCGATCTAAGAAGTTTGGGAGTTGGGGATGAAGATGAGTTTGAGAGATTACCAAAGGAGTTAAAGATTGGAGAGATGGTAGAACCCTAAAAACACTGAAAGAGTAGGTAAGATTATCCAAGGACTAGAAAATTTAGATCTAAAGGAATAGGTAGATACCTACCATACTTTCCTAAGATTTGAGATATTCCTTCAAGGTTCATATAAAAGACTGTCTTAGGAGACCCCTTGCTGAATGGTGTTAAATTAGAAATGACTTAAGGAAAGAGGGTTAACCACTCTTCCTTTAATCTCATATATACTGAATCCCACCAACATCAAATCAAGCCCTATATCTGTGAAACTATGTTACATGCAAGAGGAATTAAATCACTTATTGAGAATGATGTTTTAGGAGCTTGTAGAAAGACTATAGACAATATGTAGTCAGAACCAAATGGTCTTCATAGACGAAGATAGAATATTATCCTAGTGTGGTAGTTGGAAATAATTGAATTGGTGGCTAAGGGTTAACCATAGAAGGGATTATTTTGGAGTGAGATTTTTCCTTATAGTTAGATTTGGAAGCCTAATTATAGTGCTACTAGTCTTTGCCTATATAAGCGATTTAAGCTTTCCCAATGGATATTAAGAGTATCTTTTAAATAGGGTAATAAGAGGAGTATTTGTCATAGCAAACCTCCATGTTTCAGAGTTCTAATTTCTAAATCATGTTTTAATTAAAAAAGGCCTGTATGTGATTAAAAAATAAGCACCTAAAGCTTGGTATGAGGAGTTAGTCACATTCTTATTAAGAGGAGTTTGTTTGTGAGGAGGTACACCACCTTTTTTTTTTTAGAAAGTATGGAGATAAACGTACCATGTGTTCAATCTATCTTAATGATTTATTATACATACCTTCTTGGATCTTTCTGATAAAAAGGTTATGTAAGATTTTTTTTAAAATATATTGAAGTAAGGAATTGATGATTAGTTATGATAGGAGAGTTATCCTCTTTTATTGATTTAACATATGATAATTGTATTATAGAAACCTTTTTAAATCAATCAAAGTACGTAATGACATCTTGAAGAAATAATGAAATAGATAAAGCTCAAGCTAATAATAGTATAATATGGGTTTAATTGGATTTTACTTAACTTGACTGCTAGCCGACCTAATATAATGTTTAGTGTTTATCTCTGTTCTATATTTTAGCTTGATTCCCTAAGAATGCCAGCTTGACTATATTAGAGAATTTTAATATCTCTTAAGACCCAAACTTAGTAATTGGTATCCTAAGCACATAACATTTTAGATTATAAAATATTTTGATTTTGATTATTATAGGATTGTAGGGGTGGAGAAAGTGTACTTTGGGGACTTGCCAATTTATTAGGTATAGTCGATTAGTCTCCTAGTCTTATGTGAAAATAAAACTTCTGTTAACCTTCTACTACTGAAGCTGAGTGCATTACCTTAGGGAGTTGTGTGGTACCTAAGGTCCTTTATGGTTAGCAAAGCATACAATTCTAGATTAGATTAATATTGCATAATTTCAATCCTTTGTGACAACACTAGCATTGCATCTCTAAAAATCCTATCCAACCTTTCAAGACTAAATATATTGACATAGGCTCACTATTAATAGAGACTATGTCGAACTAAAAGAGACCATTAGAGTTTACACCATGTGACAACTAAGAATCAACTGCTGATATCTTTACTAAACCATTTGGCTTTTTGCAATTTCAACATCTTAAGGACCAGATTGGAAATAATTGACAAGTAATATACAATTGAACTTGTGTTTACTGAATTTTAAATTTTATGTTTTTGTTCTTGTTGTTTTACCTCTTTTGTTTGTTTTAGTTTTTTTAACTTTTTATTTTGGGTTATTTTTCCTTTTTTTTTCATATTTTAGTTTAATTTTTTCTTTGTGATCCTATTGAAATTATATTCTTATCTTTATTTGTTATTGAAAATTTGTAGTCATGTTTTTAATCCTAAATCATTAAATGGAGTAAAAACTTTTGATTGTTTTTCCTTTTTAACCTTTTTAGTAGTGTTAATTCTTTTCTAAACAAAAGTCTATCTTAAATAATAACTAACTTTGCAATTGTGATTTTTTAGTCTTACTATCGTAATCTGTCTTATATAAATAAATTCAAAGTGATTAAATCACTTTCCAAGCTTCATACATCTTATAATTTCGCTTTTATCATGGAATTTATTTAATGCTTATGTTATTATTTCCTCTTATATTAAGATAGGTGCGATTTATGTTCTATACATATTTTTAAGATATTCTCATAATTGAGAGTATTTTAAGTGTTCATAAAGGGTCTAGCTTGCAAAAAAATATCAAAGGGCATAAAACTGAGCCAAAAGAAAAAAATTGTGGAAAGATAATAAAGTGTATTAAAAATCAAAGATGTACAAATGCTGCGATCATCAATTGACAGAGCATAAATGTAGCCACAAAAGTAATGTTTCTTTCTTCTTTCAAACTTTAATATCTTAGAAGAATTCACGTTGTCACTTGATTTTTCAAAGGCTTTTATTTAAAAATCTCATGTTATGATTAATTATTTTAATATATTATTTTATTACAATAGTGTTTTGACCATTGTTTTTAATATGAATCCTCTTTTTTATCTATTATTTTTCCAGTTAGAATCTTATTAAAAAGATATTTTCTTGGAGAAGTCTGAGCTAGGGCTATAAGGATCAACTTATTTCTACCATTTTTTTTGGATTTTAATTGATGTTAACTCCATTATGATTTCGTCAAACTTTTTTAATCAATAATATGGAGACTTATTCATGTTGTGCTTTAAATAAAAAAAAAAAACTTACTTTCTTTCCTTTTTTTCATCTTTATTGTACTTTTCTTTTCTGGTTCCTCACTATGTTCTAGTGATGTCAAAAGGAGAGAGTTAGTTATTTGGTTTTATTTGTTTTATTGTTTATTTTTTAAAGAGTTCATATAGGAAGGACATTATTCGATATTAAATATATAAATTTGATATAGAGCAATATGTTTATCTGTTCATTTTTTATATTACTAAGGTTCATCACTGATAAATAGGGAAGATTAGCAGATTTGATCAAGAAATTAATTGTGATAGAAATATTTGTACTTATTTCACTACGCAACAAGTCAGTATACATATACTCAAATTATTATACTACTCAAGACCTTGTAGCTAATATTGTTATAATTATGAAATTTCTTATTAGTAAAGTTCCTGTTATTCCTATATAATATATTCAGTAAATGTAAGAGTATCCACAATAAAATGGGTACTAAAGCTAAGTAACTGTCCGACACACCATTCAAGGAAAAGCTATGCACTATTTTTAAAGTTTTATTTGTTTTTCTCCATCATCCAGAATAATCCAACCTTATACCTATCATATCAGTTAAAAAATAGAAACCCTATATTAGTGCATCCAGATTAAGGTACAGCACAAATAAGGCAAATCATCCTAAAAAATATTATCATAGTCCTGGATGAAATATGCTCAAATCGAAAGAATCAACTGCTATATCTCTTTAGGCAAGTTTTTATTTTGGACACTATCCCGACATGAAGCTAGCAATTATCCTAAAATTAATGTGCGTAACATTAAGAAATAATTAAGGTTTGATTGCTCATCATATCACTTCTAGACGATAGCTGATCGGTCCAGGACGATCAGTTAACAAACCTTAAGTTTCCATTTGGATGACCAGATTTATGCTATAAAACAATATTACTGCATTAATAATCATTTAATGATGATTCTAATATCAAAGCCTACATGATCAAGTATTTTCTCAATCATCTATGACATACATCTAGGGCTATATGTTCGATAAAATATATTGCTTTTTTATACTTAATCGACTCGGACGATTGTGAGATCTCTGGATGATCAAGTTAATTTTCATCTCACAGATCTATCCAGGGGTATTATGCTGGTTGATATCAATGAATTGAACTAAATATTCCAGATGATATCCTACCAGTCTTAGACGATTCTGAATTAAATGAACCTTTACATCATTCAAACTCTCCAAAATCATTCTGACTGGTTAAGCTATAATTGTACCTGATCGTATAGCCATCCAGCAGATTGGCATGGATGAGACATGGTTGTAAATAGTTGCTATAATTTGCATGTTTTACACTTTTGCCAACTTGTATAGTTTGATGATTCCAAACATTATTGTTCAAATGTGTAGTTATCTCCTAACAATTTTAGAAAATTTGTTTTTGCTCTTGTTGTACTAAACATTTCAGGAAAATCGAACTCCAGACTACAGAAGACTTCAAATCAAATTCAGCATGAGATACTGTGGAATTTGAAACTTTGTACTTTTCTGAAATATAAATTGAAAGGGAGTGATTGTAATTGATGAATAAAAACATACACACACACAATAAGAGATCATATAAAATTTATATGATCGTACAGACGATATCAGTTCAACGGGACGATCAACAGTTATCTCCTATTGAGCACATGGAACGAATAGGAACTGGCTTGAAAAATTTTTTTCTAAGTCCTATTCGTCCAGACGAAATTAAAAATCATCCGGGACGATTTGTTTCTCTGTAAAATTTTTCGTCCAGACGAAATTAAAAATCGTCCGGTGATTGTTCTCTGTAAAATTTTTTCCAGATAAATATTATAGTACATGAGATCTTTATAGATTTTTTCAGACAGAAATTAAAATATCGTTCCAGGACGATCTGGTCTCTATAAGATTTTCATCCAGACGAATATAAATTAATCGTACATGATGATTTGCCTCTCTGTAATTTTTGTCCAGACAAAATTAATTCGTCCAGGACGATCTGTTCTCTGTAAAAATTTTGTTCCAGACGAAAAAGATTTTCGTCCAGAATGATTAACCACTTGAACGGTTTTTCGTAGTTTTGAACCGACCTTGTAATAACCTGTCGTACTGACGAACTTGGTTCGAAGGACGATCAGATTGTACGAAAACATTTCGTACACATATACAAAAGGTTTTTACAAAGTCTTTAAGAATATCAGGACGATCCAGATCGTACAGGACGATCACTAGTACATAAATTGAAAACTTGCAGTTTTTTGGCGTTTTTCTTGTCTTTTCTATAAATAGTCCAAATTAGACTGCCACCCAATCTTTTTGTCATTTGATCTTCTTGTGCCTCTTGAGAGAATAGCCAGGAGAGAGTGTGAGAGTGAATTCAAAGGAGGATTCCTAACACTGGAGCGGAAGGCTTCACTTGGAGTTCAAAGGTAAGAATCTCTACTTGTGAATTGTGGATTACTTCACTCTTTCTCTTCTTCCTTCTAGATTCTTGTGAGAGATCTGTCAAGGAGATCGGTTCTCTGTCGACAGCTTGGAGGTGTGAACAGACGAAGGGTTTGCTTGCCTAACTTGGAGAGTGTGAATAGCAAAGGGTTCCTGCTTACACTTGGAGAGTGTGAACAGACGAAGGGACTAATGAAGTTAAGCAATCTAAGACTCAAATCTTTTACATGACATGAGTGTTTCGATGAGACCTAGAGAATCTATTTCTGACATTACACAAGCTTCACACAAATAATCACTTCTTTGCATGCATTTAAGTAGGAATTTAACCTAATGCTGAATGTTATAAGATTCTTTCGTTGTTACCTTATCTGCTTATGATTGCTTAAAATTACTAGCATATATTACAGAGTCTAAAGATCTAAACATTATTCTTTGACAATTCGTCCTTTTTCTGTTTCACTCATTTTTATGAGCAAGGAAGTAAAGTCAAGAAAGATGTGATGCAGTGTGCCACGAAAGGAGAAAAATATTGCTCTAAAGATGTGAAGAGTCAGAGAGTAAGACTGACTCACTCTCTGCAGGATTGAAGATGATATATGTATTGATATAGACAATTCAGAAGCTTTTAAGAGGGCAGCAGAGAACGCCAGCAAGGAATAGAGTAAGTTTAATAGAAATGCAAGGTTCTAATGAATGTGATTTGTTTATAATGTAGGAACAGGTCATACAAAGACTGATTGCCAAACTCAAAGTCACTCTAGAAGGAGAAGATAGAGAGAAACCAAATTTGTAAAGAAGGGCAAGAAGAAGTTTAAAAAGCTTTTTGGGCGGACTCCGCTTCAGACTCATCTGGAGACTAAAAAGAAGAAGAAGTCACCCAACCTTTGCTTGATGGCAGAAATGTTGATCAATCAGATCAAAGAAGAGGTATGTGAACTTAACCTAGTTGATGATATCTGAAGTTTCTGAAACATGCATGATGCATATAGGAAAATGAAAAAAGATGCATGCAGTGTAATTTAGAATGGAAGAGCTCAAGAAGAACATGTAAATCCTTAGGAAAGATCATGCATTAATAGATGACAACACACATGAAACTACTTGATGAATATGATGACTTGAAAATTAAAAATTTTGAAAATTTAAAAATCATCCATGCTATCTTGAAAAAGAATTTAAATTTTAAGGATGAATCTGAGAGCTAAACATTATAGAATGCAATTATACAAATCGAACTCTTGGAAGATATGGAATTCATTCTATAAACTGAAATAAAGAGCTCTCGAGATAATAGGAAACCCCCCTAAACTTGAAGATTTTACAAATCTAAATATTATCCTAAATTCATGAAATCCTTAGAAGACAATCAAATGGAAGAAAACTTAGGATGTTTTTCCTAATTTAAATATATAATATTGTGGATTTTTGGAGCATATAGCTCAACACTCTGTACTTTGAAGATGAAATCTAATTTGGTGTGGAGACCTAAACGTGCATAAACCTAGACATATCATACATGCATCTCATTATAAATTTTCTTAAGGTGAACCCAACCCAGGTCAAACATTTAGAGTTTTGCAGAAATTCTCTAACACTAAGCCTCGTGGGAGCATATGGTACTTGACAGCTGGATGTTCAAGCATATGACTGGATGATACTGCTCAATTCATAAGCTCGGAAGCACAGGAGTGGAGGCAAGGTTACACTTGAAGATAATACCACAAAGAAAGTGGTTGGATGAGTATGATTGGAAATTTGAAAACTTTTTCATAGAACAATGTGTTATGTGTTGAAGGCTTAAAACATAATTTGTTAAGTATAAGTCCAGCTTTGATAAGGGCTATAATATAAAATTTTTACCTTACTAGCATGCATGAGTCAAGCCCTAAATGGGAAAGAAAGTTTTTTAAAGATGGAAAAAGGGAAAACAATTTCGATGCATCTTAAAATTCAAATTCATTCAATCTCCTACTACGCCTTTTTTGTTTGAAAACTATTTTACTGAATGATATTCAGCCTTGAGCTTTTGGCAATTAGGAGACTTTGGTCCATTTCTAGTAATAAAAAAATTTTAGGAGAATTAATACCCAATGTAACGTTTAGTGAGAAGGTAATACCAAACTAAACCCTTTAACTGAGCCAGACCTTTGTGATCTATGTCAATTCAGTATGAAAATGAGTGTAATGAGTCCAGTCTTATTAAGTCCTAATATAGGTATTCTCAGGTCGCATAATAACCATTGGAATTCTTGCACATGATCTTTTTGACCAGTAGGAACTGTAAGTCTAGGTAGGGAAGGTATACGGATTTAAGTTATAGTGGATGATTCTCCAAGATCCTTGGTTTCATATTTCTTTTCATAAGAGTGAATCATCTTGTAAGGGGAATTCCAGAAATTTTTCATACTTGTTCAAAAAAACTAGGGTGTGAATAATTTTCTATAGCAAAAGTGATCCGATTGAGAGTGAATGATTGAAAATGAAAGACTTGTAAATTGAATTTTATGACAATGAGAAACAAGGGATACGATCACAATTTTTCTTGCACCCTAGAACCCCTAGAAAAAATGGGGAATATATGCTTGATCAAGGCAAAAATAAGCATAATAATGAAGCCGCCCGAGCAATGTTGGCAGAATACTCAACTTCCTAGATTTTTGGGCTGAGGCGGTTAGCACTACGCATGTTATGATTGCTGAAGTAGGGAGGTTGAAATGGTGAAGGATCAAATTAATTAAATAAACCGCCCTAATTGGTAATCTTGGAGTAAAGTAAGTGTAATCACTTAACTTTGTTTCATTTGCATGTTTTTGGTTGTTACAGGTGTTCATATCAGTCAATACATAAATATGCGTGCATTAATAGAGGAAAAATCTGACGCAAAAAATGTTAAGGTAAATATTCATAGTTGATAAAAAATGTCAGTATGCTCTGGAACTAATTCAGTTTGATAATAATTCATATCAGAAGACTACTCTTAAGATGGTCATATGAGAGAAACCACTAATGTAGAGAGCGTGTGTATTTTGAATGATTCGGAAATTTTTGAAGAATGAGCCAAATGTTGATTGAAGAGATAGCTCAATTGAAGAATAATTGGAAGAAAATTGTCCAAAGACATTAGGAAAGTAGAAACGCTTTGCTAGAGATTTAGTATTTTTATAAAGAGAACACCTTTCTAAGATGTTCCGCCAATTTATTAAAAATACAGGTATGATATCTAATTAGTGACCTGGGTAGTGTTAGAACTAGGCGTGGATTAAACAAGGAAGTCAATATCCATTCAGCCTTCTATTTTGAACTATAGAACCCACTAATATTGAATCAAGCACTTTCTGATGAATTTTTGATATTGGCCATGCAAGAAGAGTTGATCATTTGTAAGAGAATATAAGTGTTGCGAATTTACTTAAAGCCAAGATCAGGAAGTGTTGTTGAACCAAGTGGGTGTTCAAAATAAAATGAATGACTCAGGAGTAGTCATTAGAAATACAGGCTTAGATTAGTTGCTAAGGTATAAATCAAATTGAGGAATGATTGTTGAGGAGACTTTTGCCCTATATGCTAGACTTGAAGCAATGTTGGGTTTTACTTGCTTTGCCTTGTTTTAAAGGTTTAAATGTTTCAAATGGATGTCAAAAGTGCCTTTTTAAAATGGGTAATTGAGAGATATTTTTGTAGAACAAACTCCAGGTTTTTGAAATTTCTAAATGCCCAAATCATGTTTTTCAAGTTAAAAAAAAGGCATTATATGATTGAAAAAGCGCACCTAGGGCTTGGTTTGGAAGAGGTTAAGCCCTTCTACTTGAAAGATCTATTTGAAAACAGGAAGTGTGGATACAACTTCTTTTTAAAGAAATTTTAGAAACTATGAATATACTCATTGTCAAATTATGTAATGATGATCCATTTTTGGATTCTTCAAAATAAAAATCTTTGTGATGATTTTTTCAAAATATGAGTAGTTATTTTGAAATGAGTCTAATGAGAGATTTAAATTCATTTCTAGGTTTTAGCATTAGCAACTTAGGAAGGTATAATTCTCTAAGTAAAACTAAATATGTTAAGGACAATCATAAAAATATGAAATGAAATGTATAACCTGCTTAGTACAACCATGAAGTTCTCAGATTCATTGTTTGGATAAGGACCTTAAGGAAAATCTAATATCAAAAGAAATTAATAGAGGGATTATTGGATCTTTACTTTACTTGACTGCTACCGACCAGTCATATTATTTCTCAGTGTTTGGCTTATGTGTAGATTTCAATCAGATCCAAAAGAATCACATTGAATAGTCAAGTGAAAGGATTTTTAAGATACTACTAGTTAACTTAGAAACTAGGAATTTGGTATCGTCTAAGGTTTAGCTCTCATTTAAAATTGGTTTGGTTTTCAGATTCTGACTTTGCTAGAGCTATAGAGTGGAATAGAAAAAGCCATTATGGAAATGTCAATTCATTGAGAAATTTATTAGTTTCTATGGTCTAGTAAGAAAACAAACTTCAGTAGCCCTATCTACTAGAAGCAGAAATACTTGATTACGGAAGTTGATGTGGGCACAAGACTTTGTAAACTAAAGTTGATTGATTTAGGATTTAACTATAGGCACTATTCCAATTTATTGTACTATCTGTGCTATTTGCATTTCCAAAAAATCCTATTCAACATTCTAGAACCAAACACATTGACTATAAGGCAATCATTTCGATAGGGATCATGTATCTAAGGGAGAAATGAAGCTTACTCTGTTTCAACTGAAGAATCAACTTGCAGACATTTTTACAAACCTTTAGCCTTTGTACTTTCAGTAGCATTAAGAACAGGCTTAGTGTAATGATTGAATGCTTAAATAAAAATGGTTTTTTTGCAAACTTGATATTTATGTTTTCGTAGTTTATTGTTTTATGATTTGTGTGTTTTTTTGTGATTTTTTTTTTGTTTTGAGTGATTTTATTTTTAGAGTTTGTAAATTTGTCATAGTGTATTGTGATTTATGTTTTGTTTGATTTTCTTTAATCCAAAAATGTGGAAATCATCCGGGACGAAATTTTTTGTACGGGATGATGTGTGTAAAATTCAGTTTGTAAGAATTCTAACCGTCTTAAGAGCAGTTTTTAATGTAGTTTGTCTATACGATCTGAATGATCGTCCAGGACAAAATTTTTTTTCTAAACGTCGGGACGATTTAATGCAGCAGTTTAATGGATAAGGCAGATTAATTGTGAAGTTCGTCCGTATGAACTTTTGGCTCGTCCAGATGAACAAACGTTGATTCATAGCGGGGGACGATTTCAACTGACATTAAAACGAATTAACTTTTGATCGTCTGTACGAAATTTTTTGGTATGTACGATCGGTCAAGTCAAAAAGTCTGTACGAAAGGGCGTATCGTAAATTGTGTTGATTACGTAAAGTCGTTACATTTTGGACGAATTTGATCATTTGTACAAAATTTTTTCGTCCAGACGAACGATAATTTTCGTTCAGGACGAACTATTTTTGTCCAGGATGAACGTATCGTTTTCTTGAAATATGAAGGCTTTCTAACTCAACAATCACATCTCCAAACATCTCTTTCAATCCCTTTCGACCTCAAATCAACAATGGCCTCCTATAGCAAGCGACAAAAGGTGTTAGCCAAGAAACCCCATAGGAATGCTTCTGAAAACTTCCTTTCAAAAGCAAATGAGGAATCATTTCCTCGTTTTGCCTCTGTTAAAATCACTCCTTCTCGCATTCTGATTCAAAGCGAGATAAACTTCAAGGTAATGCACCTTTTTGCTTCCACTCAGTTTGGATTCATTCTTTCTCTCATCCACCTCTACAATAGACAAACTTTTCTTTACTTCCTAGCCAATATGAGTTTCAATTCTGACCACTCCTCTATAAGTTCTTTTGTTTTTAAACAAAAAGTTGAAATCACTAAGCATTACTTAGGTGCCTTTCTAAACTTAAGAATTGAAGGTTTTAGAGCCCACACCCTTATAAACGAGAATACCTTCAAATGGTTTCAAATCAATAGGGTAATTAGAGGAGATAGCTTAGATTATCATATTGCTAGAGTTTTAGGAATGACAAAAAATGCTCGAATCATCCAGCACATTCTTCGATCTTCAATTATTCCAAAAGCTGGTGATAAGATAACCATTACTCCACTCCTTTCTATTGTGACTTTTCTGATTATGAATGATAAGCCTATCGATGAAGCCCAACTTATCTTAGACCATCTTTATGGTCTTTCAGAAATCGGGCATGCTGAACAGAAAAGAAAAATGAATATTTCATTAGGACACTTAGTTACCTATATTTTGGAAAGAAATATAATCTAGTGCATCCTGATGATGAATATGAAGAGCCGGTCTACTACAATGATGCTTATTTTAGAGCAATCTTTGAGGAAAAAGATAAATCACTTGCCAGTGCTTCTGAAGAAGAAGAAGAAGGGGAGCAAACATCCGCACCTCAATCAAATTATCAGAATTTGATTGAAAAATTTGATAGACTTGAGACTCATTTTGATCAAAGATTTGATCAAATTGGTGCTCAACTTCAGCAGCAGCAACAGGACATTGGTAGTATAAGAAATGAAGTTCATGAAATCAATACCAATGTTATGTTGATGAATTCCTACTTCAACTTATTTGGTGGCATTCCTCCTCCTCCTCTAGAAGAATAGAGATTTGAGTGATGATCTTCTAAATGTTTGTTTTATTAGTGTTTGTTTTAGTTTGTTTTTATTGTGTTTGTTTGTGTTAGTTTTAAAAGTTTAGTATATCTTTCTTTTTATTTTACTTTTGATATTATGAAATGATTTTGTAATCTTTTTCATTAATATCAATATATGCTGTAGTTGCTTTAAATTTGGATTGTTTTTGAAATGTGTTTAGTTTTTATGAATTTCATTAGTCTTTTTAATCTTAATTGTGCTTAAAATAGATTATAATTGGAGATTAATTTCATTAGAAAATCTAGTCTTTCTAAATTTAAAATTTGTTTATAACTTGTTATAATTAGAATTTTTAATTTCATGTCTATTCATTTAGACTAAAAAAAATTTAATATTATTATTACAATTTAGATGGTTTCTTATTTTGTATTTCTTTGCTCAAGTGATATTTATACATTTAGAAAAAATTAAAATTTTAGATTATTGATCTTGGAAAGAGTACAAAAATCAAAAGGAATGCGCAAAGGTTCGCAAATGTGAAAAAGAGGTACAAAATAAGCCCAATGTAAAAAGATGCACAAAAATGTGCCAAAAATTTGAAAAAGATGCGCAAAGCGCCACATGTGGTAATTCTTTTCTTTCCAGATTCTTTCAATCTCTTAATTCAAATTGATCTTATGTTCATTTATATTTCTATTAAACTTTGAAATATAAAATTTTTATTCATCTCTTTTGTAATGATTTTCTTTATCAAAAATGTCTAAATTGAATCATGTATTTGATAAATTCTTCTTACTTACAATGTTATATCACTTCTTAAATTCTATAAATTTTTATGATTTACCTAATGTTATTAGTTTTAGATTGCATACTTTATGTCAATCACTCTTTAGATTAAATTTTCAAATGGATTTCATATAATTACATACATTTCTTGTCTATTTCTTCTTCACTTTTTGTTGTTGTCAAAAAGGGGGAGAAATTATTGTGTTTGTATGCTTGTATTTTGATTTTGATTTTGTGTCATTTGGCTTGTGTTATTAGTATTGTCTTGGTATTTTTTATTTTTTGTTAAAAAATTTTTGAAAAATAAAAATTGTGTTCTTTAGTTCAAAATGCCTTCTTATTTTCATGTATTCATCAATTCAGGGGGAGTTTAGGAGATTTGTTTAAATTAAAATCATAAAAATAATAATTATTTTGCCATCATCAAAAAGGGGGAGATTGTTAAGATAGTTGCTATTTGCATGTTTTACACTTTTGCAACTTGTATAGTTTTGATGATTCCAAACATTATTGTTCAAATATGTAGTTATCTCCTACAATTTTAGAAAATTTGTATTTGCTCTTGTGTGTACTAACATTTCAGAAAAATCGAACTCCAGACTACAAAGACTTCAAATCAAATTCAGCAAGAGATACTCTATGAATTTGAAACTTGTACTTTTCTTAGAAATACAATTGAAAGGGAGTGATTATAATTGAGTGAATAAAAACATACACACACACATAAGGAGATCATATAAAATTTATACTGATCGTACGAGACGATATCAATTCGTATGGGACGATCAGACAGTTATCTCCTATTGAGCACATGGAACGAATAGGAACTAGCTTAAAAATTTTTTCTAAGTTCTATTCGTCCAGAATAAAATTAAAAATCATCTGGGACAATTTGTTCTCTGTAAAATTTTCGTCCAAACGAAATTAAAAATCATCCAGAAAGAATTGTTCTCTATAAAATTTTCGTCCAGATGAAATTAAATTATCGTACATGATGATTTGCTCTCTGTAAGATTTTCATCCAGACAAAATTAAATATCGTCCAGGACAATCTGGTCTCTGTAGGATTTTCATCCAGACAAAATTAAATTATCATACATGACGATTTGCTCTCTGTAAGATTTTCGTTTAGATGAAATTAAATATCGTCCAGGACGATGTGTTCTCTATAAAATTTTCGTCCAGACGAATAAGATTTTTGTTCAGACGATTAACCGACTTAGAACAGTTTTTCTGTAGTTTTTGGAACCGACCTTGTAATAACCGTTCGTACCGGACAAACTTGGTTCAGACGGGGTGATCAGCTTGTACGAAAACATTTCATACACATATACAAACAGGTTCGTTTCAAGGCTTTTAAGTAAAATCGTCCAGGACGATCCACGATCGTACGGGACGATCCACTACGTACAGAATTGAAAACTTGCAGTTTTTGGGCGGTTTTTCTTGTCTTTTCTATAAATAGTCCAAATTAGACTGCCACCCAATCTTTTTGTCATTTGATCTTCGTGCCTCTTGAGAGAATAGCCAAGGAGAGAGTGTGAGAGTGAATTCAAAGGAGGATTCCTACCACTGGAGCGTGAAGGCTTCACTTGGAGTTCAAAAGTAAGAATCTCTACTTGTGAATTGGGATTACTTCAATCTTTTCCTTCTTCCTTCTCGGTTCTTGTGAGAAGATCTGTCAAGGAGATCCGGTTCTCTACCGACACTTTGAGAGTGTGAACAGACGAAAGGGTTCGCTGCCTACACTTAGAGAGTGTGAATAGCCGAAGGGTTCGCTGCCTACACTTGGAGAGTGTGAACAGATGAAGGGTTCGCTGCCTACACTTGGAGAGTGTGATTAGCCGAAGGGTTCGCTGCCTACGCTTGGAGAGTGTGATTAGCCGAAGGGTTTGCTGCCTACACTTGGAGAGTGTGAATAGCTGAAAGGTTCTCTTCCTACACTTGGAGAGTGTGAACAGCCGAAGGGTTCTCTGCCCACACTAGGAGAGTGTGAAAGGACGATGGTTCTCTGCCAACAATGGGGATTGTGTGAAAGGACGGAAGGTTCTCTGCCAACACTGGGGATTATGTAAAAGGATGACGGTTCTCTGCCGCACCGGGTAGTGGTGAAAAGAGTGTTTTGTAAAGGCTTCTCCGCCTTGCTGTGGGTGCAAAAGGAGAGTCACTATTAGTATTAGTGCAATACTTAGAGGGTGCCTCTGGGGAGTGGATGTAGGTCTGGTTTAGACCGAACCACTATAAATCTGGTGTCATTTACTTTACTGTTTTTACTTTTCCGCATTTTATTTTTGGTTTTAAAAACTCTGTGGTTGAAAAACATTTTCTACAAAAACTTAAAAGAAAATTTTCATTTCAGTTTAACTCATTTTCAAAGAGGGTTTAAAATTTTAAACTACCAATTCACCCCGCTCTTGGTAGCCTTGGGACATTAACTTAGGTTTAACAACCTATTTATTAGACTCAACAAATGTCAATTTATTGCAATTAAGAGCAAAGATTAAGTTTTTCTATATAATACCTCTTGTTTACCCAAGAGTGCATCTTTTGCTGTTGTCTTGACCTGAGAGAGCAAAGAGGATTGAGAGATTAAGAGAGAGAGAGAGGATCTTATGAGGGGGAGTTTATGAGGAGTTTCACAAAGGTTGCTCCAAGAAAGGATCCGAGTCATCTTCTCCGGTCAACATCCTTGGTTCCTTGGAGGGTTCAGAGAGGTCTACTTGAGTAATTGGTCGAGGTTCTCCACCTACTTTTGGAGGAAGAAAAAAGAGTTTGGTTCTCTGCCTACTTCAGGATGAAGCAAAAGGAGTTGAGTTTTCTGTCTCATCAATGTCGGTAGAAAGTAGATTTGTGTAGGCTTCTCTACCTTGCTGTGGGAGTAAAAGGAGAGTCACTGAGTTTAGTGCAATACATAAAGGAGAGGCTTCGGGGAGTGGACGTAGATCAAGTAGACCGAACCACTATATATTTTTTATGTGTTCTTTCTTACTTTTTTTTTTGTATTTAATTTTTGCACTTTGATTTCCTTATGGTGAACCTAGGTTTGATTTAAGATTGTGTTTTTGATTAAGAAAATTTTAAAACACCAATTCTTGTGCCCCCCTCTTGGTTTGCCTTGGGCTAGTTCACAAGGGCTTAACATCCCTAACAAACTTTAATTATAGGTTTTTTTTTTTTGACTAAATCATATAGGATTATAGTAGATTGTCGTAAACAATTAGTCAAAAATAGAAATCCTGATTAAGACATTCAGCTAGCTACAAGTGATTAAATAAATCATACTGAATGATTCATATCGTCTAGGATGACCAGCTTAAATGATAAAAATAGCCACCAAACATAATTTAGGTAATGTTTTAAGTTTCAAAATTTTTTTAAAATGTATAGGACAATATGCATCATCCTGAATAATTTTTTACAATCATGCCTAAATTAATTTGATGATTAAGAGAGTAATTATAATTAATTTATTTAATCAAATCATATAGTATGATCCATCTGAATCATACTAGATAATTTAGTATATTTCATAAGATAATTCTCTATCATCCAAGATGAAAAACCATTACTTTACTCTAATCATCTAGGAGGACCATCCTTGACATTCCAAGACATATTTGGGATGATATGGAGATCGCCACCCATCATCTAAAGCCATATTGGATGATCAAAATTATATGTAGAATTAATCATCATAGTTGATTATAAGATCGTATTGGACGATATGTACAAATACTTGTATTGATCATACAGAGTAAAGGTGATCATCTTGGCTAATATGACTATTATGTACTAATCATATAGGATGATCTATCAATCATCCTGGACCATTATTTACACAAAATTGAAAATTAAGGCTTCTTTTAGATGCTCTCTATTTAAGATTCATTGGTATTAACCCTTATGTTAATTTTTTGCTATGGAGTTGATCTAAGAGGGAGCTTAAATAAAGAAGAGGAAGGGCTTGAGATAGAGAGATCCTAGTGAGGGGGAGTTTGTTAGGGAATCTCAAAGGTTGCTCCAAGTAAGGTGTTCATCATCTTCTTCAAGTTGTTCCACTTGTTCCTTAGTGCCTCTAGGGAGATCATCTTCAATATTAGATCCAGGTTCTTTGCCTACTCCAGGAGGAAGTAAAAGGATTCTTGAGTTCTTTGCCTACTCTAGGAGGGAGTAAAAGGATTCAATGTTCTCTTTCTCATCATTTTAGTGGAAATATTTTGTAAGGGATTCTTCACCTTGATGTGGGAGCAAAAGGAGAGTCACTTCTGTTTAGTGCAATACATGGAGAGGGAGTCTCCTAGGAGTGGACATTGGTCATATTTGACCAAAACACTTTAAAAATCAATGAGTTTTTCTTATTACTTTTTTATCATATTTTATTTTTGTATATTTGTGTTATTTGTTCTGTAATTGAAATATTTGATTATATTATTATTGTGAAAATTATTTTTCTTCCACGTCATGAGTTATTTTGTTGTTTTAAAATATTTAAAAGATCAAAAAGATTTTCTTTTTGTTTAAGATTTTTTTAAACTACAAATTCACCCCTTTCCCCTCCCCTATTTGTTAGCCTTGGGCTAGTTTTTTAGGGTTTAATACTCCTCACTGACTTTCACTAACATTTCAAGAAAAACATAGATTATTCTTTAAAGATTTAGGGCTCAATATTATATAGAATAGGTAATATTGGAAGGGTTTGTAATTTTTATTTTTATTTTTTTTTTAATTTCTTGAGTCAAGTCCTATAAAGGTGTATGCTAGTCTAGTAACCTTGATTTTTTTAAATATTTTAATTTTTATGTACATTGTATTGTAAGCTTAATATTATACTGAATGATTTGTAATTATAGAAAGTAAATAAATATTTTATTTATATGGAAAAATATTTTTGAAATATAACTATTCTTGCCATACAAACACCACATCGTACTGGACGATCTGTCATAATTAGAAACCCCGTTGTTCATCATATTAGGTAAAAATTTGAATTTAAAAAGTTATTATATTCATACTATATGATCCTAATCATACTATACAATGTTTATAATATTTCCTAATCGAATCTGCTTAATTTTCATATTTGGATCATACCATACAAACTGGATTATATTATACGATCAACAGAGATGATATTCGATCTTCACATGATTCATCTTAGATGAACTACATTTTGGTTGAACTAATCATACTATATGATTGGTTATTCATACTGATGATCATACAGTACTAACAGACAAATTTGAATAGTTCATGTTATACTAAATGGTGATCATACAGTACTAACAGGTCAAATTCTACATATCATACTGGATGATCTATGATCATATTGTACGATCTTTGATGGATGAATTAAATTTTTTAGCATTTTTTCAAGCTCTCTAATTAAACTTTCTTATAAGACTTTATAATAGTCTTTTAAGCATTTATTGAGTTATTTTCTTTTGGAGAAATCTTGATGAGAGAGCATTGGGCAAGGGAGAGAAAGGGTGGAGTTTGTAAGAGAGGGAGAATAACCTTGTGGGCTTGAAGAGATTTTGAGAGGGGGTTTTTATATGGTTGCCATGGCAAACTTGCCCTTAAGTTCCTCCAAGAGTCAAGGTTTGTCTTAATGGAAGCTTTTCGAAGAAGACCACTTTGTGTTAAAAGATCCGGCTTCTCCATCGCATTAGGGAAGGTGAATGTGAATCCAAGTTCTCTGCGTCACTAGGAGGGTGAAAAATAGTCATGGTTCTCTACCTCACCAGGAGGGTGAGAAGGAGTCCAGGTTCTCTGTGTCACTAAGTGGGTGAAAAGGAGTCAATGTTCTCTGCTTGGAAAAGGAGTATAGCCCTCTGCCGCACCGGGTTGGTGGAAGAGAGTTTGTAAGTGATTTTCTACCTAGTTATGGGGGATGAAAGAGAGTCATTAAAGAGTTAAATGCAATACCTAGAGAGGAGGACTCCAGGGAGAGGATGTAGGTAATGGTTTAACCAAACCACTATAAATATAGTATGCTCATTCTAATTTCTACTTTCTATACTTTTTTTTTTAGCATTATAGTTTTGAATATTACTACTTGATTAAAAGTATATGATTAATTTTACATTGTATTGATTATAATGTCATCACAATCTTTGTAAGTTTTTAAAAGTGTACTAGCTTCCGCATGAGGTGATAGTATTACTTCCATTTTAGTGTGACTCGGGCTAATTCCTTAAAGTCTAACAATCATCATCAATTTTCAAGACCTCCCTTATTGTAGGGAAAACTTATAAGAGAAGTGATACATCACCAAAATTAACCTTAATAGGACATGAATCTTGAAGCAAATCCAAATTGGAAAATTCTAAAATTAAATTGGGGATTATTCAAACCTTGATTTTACCAAAATTATAATCAAATTGATCATCCCATGGAGAAGAACCCAATGACACCAAAATTTGTCCAATCAAAGCCCAAATGGGTCCAAATCAAGGGAACAAATTAAGCATATTTAGAAGGTTCAAAACATTAATGGGATGACCATATGATCACCAAATATGGCATGCATGCTTATAGTTAAATCGAGCAGCTTGATGTGAAATATCCACTGATCCCAAGATCATTCAATTTCAATATGTTAGGTCACTTTAATGTTGAATGAATGATCTATGATTGAGGGAGTCAATACGAACCATTTGATTGAGCACTCCTAACCTACCCTTGATCTTCTTAATATTTATAGACCGTGTCACTCTAAAAACCTATAATAGACATGCCCCTCTCTACATGATGCAGTGATTGGGCCTTTGATAAGATATTAAAGAGGGCTCTGAGACTTTAAGGATCTTAGAGTTCAACCATAACATCACCACCAGTGAACTCATATTGACCACCATCGAACCACCACCTAGTCATTGACTATAATCAAACCACCACCCAGCCTGTGACAGTTGATAGACCACTTCTTATTTATGGATTATCATCACATCACTTCCTAGCCTTCGAGCTTCATCAGACCACCACTTGATGCAGACCATTGTTGGACCACCGCCCAATTATTGAAAGACCACCGCCTATTTACCATCAGCCGTCAGACCTCCACCCAACCACCCACCACTTTCGTACCTCATCTACCCATATTTATACCTCTACTACCTATTTACTATAATCCCTCTAATAATTTTCATCCCTCAACTATGTTCTCTTTGACTACCATCGCGAATGAATTATAGTCTTACCAACCAAATGATGATGCCAACATTCTCTTAAGAATAATTTTTTTATCACTTGATTCTTCAAACTCCCATCATGTAATGCACTCTATATGAGACAATATTTAGCAGGCGATGGAGGTCAAGGATATCTTAATCGACAAGCAATGGTGGTTGAAGAGACTATAGTCTTGAGATGGTGATTAAAGAGACTATAATCAGTAGGTGATGGAAGTTAAAAAGATAGTAGTTAGATGATTATGGTCAAAAAGATTATAGTTTGGAGATACTGGTTGAGGAGATTGTAGTATGGAGATGGTGATTTAAGAGATAGAAATTATTAGGTAATGTAGAGCGAAAAGACTGTAGTCAAATAATGTTGGATGAAAGGACCTTAATTGGGCGATTGTGGTTGATAAGACTATAGGATTCGAGTGATAGAGGCCACATAAAATTGTAGTCAATGATCGATGAAACATAGAAGGGTTCTAGTTGCACTATAGTGGTTGGAAGAACCATAGTCCGTAGGAGATAGTTAGTGGTCAAAAGTACCATAGTAGACAAGCAACTTTGGTTGAAAGGATCATAGTCAGGAGAAAGAGGTAGGAAAGACCATTATTGGGCAGTGCCATTTGGAAAAATTATAGTCGGCGGTCAAAGGAGGTCAGAAGGACTATTGTCAAGCGGTTGAGGTTGGAAGGACCACAGTTGGGTAATGGTTGTTGGAAGAACCCTAATCGATGGGTGATGGTTAGTGGTATGAAGGATCACAGTTAGTGGGTGATTGTATATGAATGATAAAAGTCATTAAGATTATAATTGAGGCGATGACTATTGGAAGGACCATAGTTGGGCAATGTTGGCCAAGGAGACTATAGTGGGCAGACGATGGTGGCCAGAAGGACTATAATTTGGTGATAGTTGATAGTCAAGCGGAGGTGTAACACCTATAGGTTTAGCATTCAGTTCTAATAGGTCCAACCTGCTTGGAAAAAGTAAGGTTTTGAACTTTTGAGTTTTTCAACTATTTAGATATTTTTAGGAATGTTTTAATGCATGAAGTTGATTGGGCATGCTCTAGAATGTGTCCCAAGTGTGTTTGAGTTCAAAAAGAAAGTTGAGTTTTAAAAGATTAATTTTCTTTGGGAAAATTTAATTTCTAGAATTTTAGTTTCAAAATTGAACATGTCATTATTAAAAAATATATTGCCCTAAGAGGTAAAAGTACAATTCTCTAATGGATTCAATTTACAAGATTGAAAATTCATCATGATTATCATAGTCAAATTCAGTAAAAACTATAAAGGCCTCAAAGGGTCAAAATGATTATTTAATCAAGAATTTAATTATGAAAATATCGATAAAATATCATTAATTTATAATCAAAGTCATGATAATAATTGATATATCATTCTGAGGAAAATGATACCAATCATTATTGATCATTTGAACATAAAGATAATAATCATTGATTTTGACTTGAATTTTCCCAAAGAAAATCAATTTGAGTTTTTGAAAGATTTGATGTTGAATATTTTTATTTGAGTTCTAAATCTCCTATAAGCACAAACCCTTATAGTTAATTACATTGTAAGGAAACCTAAATTTCTTACAAATATTCATTATTAAAATAATGGTAGAAATTTTATCTAGAATTTTAAAGGAGTGATATCAAAGGATTGAAGCTAGAATTTCAAATGGGAATGGACCATGATTGAACATTTATTTCTAAAGGTCAAAGGATGAAAGGTATATGGTACTTTGAGATTCTAAAATATTTCAAAAAGCATCACAACCTATCTTCTATGTTGGGCTTAAATTTTTTATTAAATAATTTTTAATTTGTGTTGTCAATTTTATTAGAAGATTAAGATTAAATTCCATAATATTGATGTCTTATAGTCTAAACTTGACTCAAAAACTAAATCTATATTGGGAACAAAAAATTAGTAGCATAAACCTATGTAAATATAATGGAAATTTAGACTTAACCTGGCCTAGATTAGGGAGCCAGCTAACCACCTAGGCGCTTTAAAACCATGTATATGATCTTTTATGTAAGAGTGGTAGGGGCATTTTTTAGTTAAGTTTGAGAAAATAGGTCCGAGATCTTGAGTAGATCTTAATTGGCCCCTTCACACAAGTAGGGTATATGATTCTTGAAATAAAATGCAATTAAAATTTTAACTCTTTTAAATATGTTTTTAAAGTAAGACATGCTAATTGAATCAATGAAATGCATAAATTAATACGAAGAAAATTTAAAAAAGGCTTAAAAATATGTTTTTTCCAAGAGATTACACAACTTTCCCTTGATAAAATTGCACCCTAATAGGTCAGGTGGCATGCTAGAACCTGCAGGCAAGGAGGTACCTAACAAGAGAAAGAAAGTATAATATGAATGCATAAAAACCGAGCTTACATATTAGTGTTTTTGCAGTCCATGACACCTAGTCTTCTATTTGATGTCCTAGCCAACCTAACTATGAATATCGAAAACCTAAAGTTTACCTCCTTTGTCTGCCAAAAATGTGTCGAAATCACTAAGGCAGGCCTCACCCAACACATTGGGCTATCTACTAAAGGACCTTGAGTTCATTCCTTCCTTATAAATGAATTCAAATGGAGTGCTACAAATCTAGCCCTTAGGAATGTAAATTTTTATCAACACCTACCACTCATTCAGTTACTAACCCAAAATTTCATAATTATTCAGAACGTTCTTCAAACTTCAATCGTACCCAAAGCTGGTGATAGAATCCACATGACCCCAATCTTATTTATGGTTACCTACCTTATTATGTCAAACACCAAATTTGATGAAGCTGATTTAATTATTGATTATATCCAAAACATGACCTTAGTTCGCCTCCCTACCACCTGTAGAAAACATAATCTAGTCCTTGGCCACCTTATAGGTTAAATTCTTCAAAATAAATATCAACTAACCTATCATAGTGAACCCAACAATCTACCCATTTTCTATACTGATGCCTCCTTTTATATTTTATTTCATAAAGGGGCAAGAGCTAGATGAACCATATTTTCATGAAGAAGAAGAAAAGGCTGCTTTAGCAGGAGCTTCTGTTCAACCAAGATGGCATGCACCACGCCAAGGACCATAACCAACCTATCCTCAAGATGACTTAGTCAAATAATTTGACCAACTCCAAAACCGTCTTGATGCTCACATTCAAGAACAACACCAATAACATGAGGAGGTCGTGCGGTGGTTTGGAGTACGCTTTACTTCAATTAATCAATAATTCACATCCATCCACAACTACTTTCAGAAACCTCCACCTCCACCTCTACCTGATCAAGATCCTACTTTTGACTTGTCATTATTTTGTTCTATTTTTCATAGTGTTGCTTGTTACTCCTCTTTTTGGTGATGTCAAAAGAGGGTAAAGTTTATTGTGTGCTATAGTCAGTATGTCTTATTTATCATGTTATTTTTCATTCCAATGAAATATTTTTTTCATTTGTTCCTATTTCTATTCATGATGTTTTTATTTTATAAAAAAATATCCTTGCTAATTTGCTTATCAACAATATTATTTGACATCAACAAAAAGAGGGAGATTGTTGGAGTACATAACCCTTAGTCAGAGATTTTGATGATAACAACTAATGTCAATTGAATTATTATTCATTGAATATTTTTTATTTCTTCTCTTGACTGTGTGTACTAATATTTTAGGGAGATCACAAGTTACTTAGGACAATAAGAAGACTCAAGACAGGGTAGAGTAGGATTTGGAGTTTATAACCTTGTAATTTTTCTTTTTTATTATTTTTTTTTCTTGAGTCTGGCCATAAATTATATGCAAAATTGAGCAACCGTGCACATAGACAGGGGGAGAGGTTTATAAAATAAAGAAAAAAAAATTCTCTATTGATCGTACTATACGAGTTTCAATCTACTGTATGATATGATCTGGTTCAACGGCTATCTGTAAACAAGTCATACTATATGATGAATATCATATTGTTTAATTTGTTTCTAATTTGAAACCCTAGCTACTAGATTAATTTAAGTAAGTTCTTAATATAAAAATTTTGAACTAATCATATTGTATGATCCTATCAACTATACAATATTTTGAATACTTACTTAAATTAACCCTCATAATTATTCAATAAATTAAGGATTATTTTTTGATTAAGTATCATACTGTACAACATGGTTCATACTGTACGAGCAACCGAGACTGTTTTTGATCATCCTGGACATCGTATGGGATGATTCCTTGATTTTGAACTAATCGTACTATACGAAGTGGTTCGTACCGTACAATGTACAGTGACAAGTTTTCATCATCCCAATAATCGTCCTATACAAATAGAAGGAATTTATATATCTTATTAGACGATGTTATATTGTACTATATGATATTATTCGAAGAAATTACATATTTTTAATGCTTCGTAATAGGATGAAGGCTATTTTGAACTGATTATATTGTATAATATTGGATCGTATTGTATGATCATAATGGCTAAATTGAAAAATTTAGGGTCCTTAGAGTGTGATTTAAATATTTAAAATTTTATCTTTTGAAATTAATCTGTGAGAGAGGAACGTGATTAAAGGGAGATTCCTTGAGAGAGAGCTCTTGAGAAGATTTTGGGGTTTTTGAGAGGAATGAGAAGGTGGGCTTTGTGAGGGAGGAGTGTGAGAGAGATCACATGATTGCTCCTAGCTTGCTGCATGTTGCTCCTCCTATGGCCTGAGAAGATCTTATGGGAGGCTCTCTAAGGGGGAGATTCTTCTATGTTCATGTCCTCTAAGGTACTCTTCTTCTCTAGGAGGGAGAAAAATGAGAAGGTTCGCTACCATCACCAGGGGGGTAACATAGCGCTTGACACTCCACTACGCCGGGTTGGTGAAAGTGAGGTTTGTAAAGGCTTCTTCGCCTGGCTGTGGGGTGAAAGGAGAATTATGATTTAGTAGTGAAATTCCTGAAGTGGAGGACTCTGGAGAGTGGTCGTAGGTTAAGTGACCAAACCACTATAAATTCTCTCGTGTGATTTTTCCTTTACTGTACTTTATTTATGTTTTGCATTTTATTTTTGTTAAAATGACTTGGTGAAAATCATAGTAAAATTCTTGTTGAGCAAGTTAAATTTTTACCACCTATTATTGCAATTATGTTTTAAGCATTCACTTCCATATCAATTAATTTTCTTATTTAAATTTAAAAACACAAAAAAATTAGAACTCATGTTTAGAATTGTCTTTTTATTGTACCAAATTTCCAATTCACCCCCCTCTTGGCGCATCTTATACTTTCAATTGGTATCAAAGCCATGTTTCAAAAATTGTATTTCCAAATACCTTGAAAAGATGATCATGGATCATTTTTGTAATCATAATGCTGTAGAGAGTTATTTAATAACCCGTCCACCTCTATTTGATAATATTCTATTTAATTTTTGGAAAATTAGAATGACAACTTTTTTATAGTCTATAGACTATCATATGTTGATATTGGTTCAAGAAGGTTATATTACACCGTTTAAACATGAGAATGGTGTGAAAACTCAAGTACCTTTTAGTGAATAGAATAATGAGGATAGTTATTTGGCCTAATTAAATGGGAAGTGCTTAATCAATTTCTTTTGTGCATTAAAATCTGAGTACTGCATGAGACTATCTACCTTTGCTACTGGTAAGGAGATTTGGGATAGACTGTGCATCACGTAAGAATGAACTAGTGAGGTTAAATACTCTAGAATTAACATTCTATTGTATGATTATGAACTTTTTTGTATGAAACCTAGCAAACTATATCTGACATGTACACTAGATTCACCCAAATTGTGACATCCATGCATGCATTAGGTATAGAAATTTCTAATTCTGAAAAAGTTAATAAGATTCTTAGATGCTTATTGAGTTCCTATATTGTTAAAATTACTATAATTATTGAATATAAAGATTTAAACATTTACTCTATTGATAATTTGCTTAGGTAACTCATTGCATACGAGCAAGGAGTGAGTCAAAGGCAAAATGATAAAGGAGAAAAGAAGGAGCGAACAATGGCATTAAAAGAAAACAACCTAAAAAGTGAAAGTTCTACAACAGAGAAAGAAGATGACATAGCCTCGATGACCAGATAGTTCAAGAACTTTCTAAAAAGAAAACATAGGGGTCATCAGAATAACTGGAATAAAGGTAAAAGCTCAAAAACTATTAATGTTTCATCTGACACAATTTGTTTTGAGTGTTGGAAACTAGGTCACCATTGAGCTAATTGCTCCAATATAAAAAGTCAACCAACTAAGGAAAAAGGTGATGAGAAAGAAAAATATAAGAAAGGGAAGATGAAGATAAAAGGCATTTTGGGCTGGCTCTGCCTTAGAATCATTAGAAAAAGAATCATAAGTGGAGGAAAAATTTTTTTGTCTAATGGCTAATGATAATCTTGATCAATCGTATAAAGATGAGGTATGTCAACTTTCATATGAAGATTTGTTGGTTATTTCTAAGAAAATCCATGACTTGTATAGAATGTTACGGAAAATGCATGCTAGTCTTAATATTGAGTTTATTACTTTACAAACTGAGCATGCTAACTTAGTTAAAGAAAATTCTTATTTAGATAGAGATCACATGTCCCTGCTTGATGAGTTTGATGCATTAAATAAGAAGCATGTTGAATTAACTTATGCACATAAATCCTTGAAAATAATGCATATTGAATTGAAAAAGGAGTTTGATAAACTAGAGAAACTTGTATTGGAGTTAGATCACAAGGAACATCTTTTAAAATGGGAAGTTATAGGATTGGAATATCAAAATAATGCATTTAAAGAAAAATCATAGCACTTAAAAGAGATAGGACATCACCCACATTATCCCAATCAAGCAAACCCTCGATATTGCATGCATCACACAACTTTAGGAAAAGGCATCACCACCCACATAGGTTAGTGAACCCATTTCTCAGTGTTCGGTGCTTCTCTTGTGGCATGCTAGGTCATATAGCCCACACGTGCATGATTCACTGTAGGACATACCTAGTATGGAGACCTAAATTGCATTCATCACAGTATAGTATGTATACATTTCATTCATGCAAGCATAAGGAGGAACTCAAACTCACTTAGGTTTTCAACTCTACCCGTGAATGACTTTTTAGGGGTGCTAACATAAAAGATCTAGTGAGAGCATGTGGTACCTGGAGAGTGGCTACTTGTGACATATGATTGGAGATATAAAGAAGTTCATTATATTGGAGACCAGATCGGAGGCAAAGTTATATTGGGAGACAACACTACCAAGAAAGTGGTGGGCTTAGGTATTATTGAAAATGCTAAGAATTTTTTAATTGAGAATGTTTTATTAGTTGATGGTTTAAAGCATAATTTATTAAGCATTAGTCAATTGTGTGACAAAGGTTTTTGCATTAAATTTCTTATCGACAAATGCTTGAATAGTTTAAATGAAAAACTTATTTTAGAAGGAAAATGAATGAATAATGTTTACATGTTAGATCTTGATTGCATTGAAAATTCAAATTCACTTTGTTTAAAAATAATAAAAGATGACTTGTGGCTATGGCATAGGAGACCGTGCCATGCTAGCATGAAAATACTTAGAAATATCAACCAAAAAAGCTTAATTAGAGGTGTACCTAAGTAAGACTTCACTAAGGACCATCTATGCAATGCCTTATAATTAGAAAAACAAATAAAATCATCATTTCATTTAATCAAAGATGTGAACACATATAGGCCAATAGAAATCCTTTACATGGACTTATTTGGATCCGTTAGCATAAATAGTCTAGGTGGGAAGAATTATTGTTTAATAATTATAGATGACTTCTCTAGATTCACTTGAGTAAGATTTCTTATGCATAAGAATTAGTCATTTGAGGATTTTAAGATCTTCTCCATTTAGATTCAACAAAATTAGGATGCAAAATCTCAACAATCTATAGTGATCATGATGGAGAATTTCAAAATGAATGATTTGAATCCTTTTGTCAAGAGTTAGGAATACAACATAACTTCTCTACCCCTAGAACTCCTCAGTAAAATGGAATAGTATAAAGAAATAATAGAACCTTAGTAGAAACTATTAGAGCAATCTTAAATGAGTACAGACTTTCTATATATTTGTTGGACAAAAGCCATAAACACGATGTGTTATGTCTTAAATAGGGTGAATAATAGATCGAAGCTGAATAAAAATCGTTATGAACTCCTTAAGGATCAGACACCGAATCATTCACACTTACTATCTTTGGTTGCAAGTGCTTTATCTTAATTAATGGCAAGCTTCACTTAAGAAAATTCTTGCCCATGTCTACTGAGGGTGTCTTCTTAGATTATTCATCTATAGTTAAGGCCTATAGAATCTTCAATAAGTGAACGCTAGTAGTAGAAGAGTCCACTCTGTACTGTTTGATGAATTAGATAAGCCCTCTAAATCTAAAATTGAAGGAAATGAAGTAGAGGCACGTCAAGGAGTAAAAACTATTACCATAGGAGAAAGGGGGGAACCTCAGGAAGACTTGCCTAGAGAATGGAGATATTCTTCTAGTCATCCTTAAGAATTAATTTTAGGAGACCCATTAGAAGGTGTGAGAACAAGGCATAGACTTAGGAAGGAGGTTAGTCATATTGCATTTATCTCAATAATATAACCTACAAATATAGATCAAGCTTTAGGAGATGAATTTTAGATCCTAGCAATACAAGAAGAATTGAACCAATTCACCAGGATTGATGTTTGGGAATGAGTCAAAAGTCCTAAAGAGCTGACTGTAGTTGGAACAAATTGAGTCTTTAAAAATAAGGTGAATGACTCAAGAGCCATAGTAAAAAATAAGGTCAGACTAGTAGCTAAGGGGTATAACCAGATTGAAGGCATAAACTTTGAAGAAACCTTTTGCCCCATTAGCTAGACTAGAAGCCATAAGGAAGCTCTTAGCCTTTGCTTGCTTCAAAAGTTTTAAACTATATCAAATGGACATAAAGAGTGCTTTTCTGAACGGGGTAGTCAAAGAGGATGTTTATATTGAGCAACCCCTTGGATTTGAAAGTTCATAATTTCCAAACCATGTATTCAAATTAAAAAGGCATTTTATGGGTTAAAGTAAGCACCTAGAGCATGGTACAAAAAACTTAGCTCATTTTTACTAGATAGAGGATTTGTTAAGGGTAGTATATACACCACACTTTTTTTTACAAAAGGTTAAAGATAAAATTATCATTATTCAGCCTTATATTGATGACATTCTATTTGGATATTCAGATAAAAATTTATGTGATGACTTATCAAAAATAATGAGTAATTCAAAATGAGCATGATGGAAGAGCTTAATTACTTTATGAAAGTTCGTTAGGGATGTTAAGCCCCATAGAACTGGCCCAAGCTAACCAAGAGGGGGGGGGTGAATTGGTATTTTAAAAAATTTCTTTTCACAAAGAACAAAAAACATATAAACCAAAATCACACCATGTGAAAAATAAATGCTGAAATTAAAGTGAGGAAGCAAGAAACAAGAACACAGAAATTTATAGTGGTTCGGTCAACTCGACCTACGTCCACTCCCCGGAGGCGCCCTTCGAGTATTGCACTACAATTGTGACTCTCCTTTAGCCCCCACAGCTAGGCGCAGAAGCCTTTACAAGAACCTCCTTTTTGCCACATCGGCAAGGCAGAGAACCTATCTCCTTTTGCTTCCTCCTGAAGCTGGCAGAGAACCACAACCAGATGCTGACTCTTTACCTCTACCGACCCTTCCACGGATGAGAAACTCTAGACGAAGAAGAAGTAGAGCGATACTTGAAGCAACCCTTATGAATCCCCTCACAAGCTCCAAGATCCTCTCTCTCTCCCTCTCTCTCTTTCTCTCCTCAAGGCCTTCTCAGGTCAAGGAATCAGCCAAACGTTTTTTGTAAAACATTGAACAAGAGCTCTTAAATAGAAGAGCTTCAAAGGAGCTCATTAATTTCAAGTTGCCGACAATATCGTCCAGGCCGAAATGGACATCGGCCTGGCCGTTTAGTACAAATCTCAGAAGATCGGCCAGAGCATTGCCCTGAATGCAATCTGGATGATTTAAAATTGGCTTGATCGTCCAGGTCAATCTCACGATCGTCCCGGCCGATCAGTTCAAATAAAAGGAAAATCGTCTTGAGCATCGCCCTGAATACGAGCTGGCCGATATCTATCGTCCTGAAGTAACTTAAGGTTTTTGAATAGATCGTCCTGGCCGATCATGAGATCGTCCAGGATGATATGATCATATCAATCATCCTTAATTAATCCCTTGATTTCCTGATCAATTAAGGCATAATTTATGAATATCATCCAGGCCGATCATTAAAAAATACAGTATACCTTAATTGTCTATGGTGGAAACTTCTTTCTGTTTTGAGCTTATCATCCTGGCCGATACACGTATCGTCCAAGACGATCTGTTAATGATGGCTGCCTTAATTAAGAATCCTTATTTAGACTTTCTATTTTAAGCCTGATCGTCCAGGACGATGTAAATATCGTCCTGGCCGATATGAGTAAAAACAGAAATTCTAAGTCTCTCAAGTGTGTGTGTAGGGTTACTTAGCATCAGTATCTTTAATCATTATAAATAGACTCAAGAAGAAAAAAAACAAAGTACAGACTGACACAACCCTAGACCTACGCCATCCTGAACTGGCTTCGTCTGTTCATCTGATCATTGATTCCTGAAAAGTTAGAAGCAACAAGCAGTCCAAGAAAATCAATAGTGTTTGTCAATAATCAAAACATAAGTCATGAAAATAGATTTGCAACACTTTCTTGGTTTTAATCTAAAATAAATGGATAATGGAACATTTTTTAGCCAAACAAAAACAATAAGGATATTCTAATAAAATTTAAAATGGATAGTGCTAAGCCTATGAACACTCAAATGAGCTCTACGATTTAACTAGACAAAGACCCAAATGGAAAATCAGTAGATAAGAAAAAATATAGAGAAATAATTGGATCTCTCCTCTACTTAACTACCAATAAATTGGTATTGACCTCATTTTTGTATGAGGTCACTAAGGCCCTTCCAAACTCCAGATCAATCCTAGATCCTAGGATCCACTCTAGACTTTAAGATCCTTTCCTAGAGCCAGACCTTAGGGCCTACTCTAGAGCTTAAGATCCTTTCCAAGGGCCAGACCTTAGGGCCTACTCTAGAGCTTAAGATTCTCTTATATCCCAAATCCTAGAGCCCCTCTAGATCCTAGACCTTAGAATCCCTCTAGATCCTAGGACCAATCTAGACTCAAATCAATCCCTACCTTTGATTAACTATAACCTCAAACCAATCTCTACCTTTGATCAACTCCAACTTCAAGTCAATCCCTACCCTTGATAAATTCAAATCTCAAGCTTCATTCAATTCAAATCCAACTTAATTCAAGCTTCAAACATACTCAAACTTTGATCCAATCAATTTGACAATCCAAACTTCAACCTAGACTTTGATCCCACCTTTAATGTAGCTTTGACCTTATCCATCCATTAACAATCACAACATGATTGTAAATGATTTGGACACTTCAATATTAATCATTCAAACTTAAAATCCATTCCAAATCTAGAAATCCAGATTCAAATTCAAAGTCTTAAGGCCTTGTCCTAAAGACCCTTTCCAAAGATTTTTCAAACATTTCAAAATCCAATCAAATAGCACCTGATTCAGGGTCTATCACTTACAAAGTGATAAGACATGTCTCTAGAGGTTACCCTCCAATTTTGAGCCCATTCTAAGGTCTCTAACCCCAGAATCTGAATTAAAATCCAAAGGCTATAAAACCTTCAAATATTTATAGCCTATGCCATTGGACTTAACACCTTGAAGATTTTGATCTTGGAGCCCTTATCAAAGCCTCCAATCACTTCCAGACCCTTGATTGTAACCCATTGAGCATCAAACTGCATTTTTCAGACCCATTTTTGACCTTAATTGACCCATGGGTCAAAATTGACCAAAATACCCCTATGGGATCTCAAATGCCCATTTCAACTCAAATCAATTCCAAACTCTTTGAAATCACTTTCAACAAGTTTCAAACAGCAAACCCAACTTGTTGGACTCAAACCCAGACCTTGGGTCAACCTGATTGACCAAGTCAACCAAGTTTGACCCATTAACCCATACACCCCTTCCCTTTCAAATCTTTGAATCTAAGTCCATTCCAAGTCCTTTTGAATGCAAGGGATGACCCCTTGGGTACCCAAGAGACTTCTCTTGGAGACCCAAGCCTTAGGCTCACTTGGGTTAGCCATATGGCTTGACGCAAGTGACCAAAGAGAGGCCTCCCTTGACCCATCTCTTAACCTCAATCAAATTGAATCCAAATCAAGGTGTCATTGGGTTCCTATTGACCCAATGCACCTTCCTTGACCAGTCTAACCCTTGGGCTAACTTGGGTCAAGAGTTAGGCTAACTAAAAGTGTCCAAAATCACTTAGGATTGAGCCAACTCTTTACCTAAGCCTAATTGTACTTGAACAACACCTCCCATAGATGGCCCTAGGTCCAACACACCTCCTCCAGCCAGCCCATGCCTTGGGCTAACCTGGGTCAGGTTTTAGGCTAACCCAAAGTAGCCAAAAACACATGGACCCGAGCCATCTTCCAACTCAGATCAAATTTGACCCAATTGCCACTTGCATTGGGTCCACCAGACCCAGACCCACCTCCCACCTCAAGCCTAGGGTTCCGCTTGAAGTCGCACCTCCGGCCATCCTCCGGTCCCGACGTCTGAAGGAGATCAGTTCACCATCATCCCCTGAAGCTTCCTGATAGAGAAGCTCATTCGTTGAGGCCTTCTCTGCGGTAATCCCTTCATCCCGAGCTCCCTAGCTAGGTTGTCCGGTCAAGTGTGAAAGAAACCTTCACCCCAACAGATCTCCACCGTTGGATTGAAGGTTTCTACAGTCCAGATCCTCCCTATGAAATTTCATCAGAGTTCGCCGGCGGGATCGCCTGGATCAAGCCGGAGAAGCTCTGCGGTGTCGGATACACGCGAGAGGTTGAAGACGAAATCTCAGCCGTTGATTTTGATCAATGACTCGAACTAGATCCCGCGGTATCGGAGCGCCTTCGATCCCAGTCGTTCGATTCGACATCTGACGGTTGTGGTTTACCCGGCCATTAACGGTTATCACCAATGATTGCTTGGCCAATCGACACCCGGCGCGTGTAATGGCCTGCTGACTGTGTAATTGCCGGATTAATAAATCCAAAAATTCAAGGGAACTTAAAAAATTCATAACTCCCTCCACACTTGTCCAAATTAGGTGTTCTTAGGCTCATTGGAAAGTTCTCAGGGAGATCTACAAAAGCCTTATGGTTCCAGACCCTGGTTAGGTCAGTCTTAGGCTTAATTTCAATTTGAGCATTTTTTGAGTTTCTTTAATTACTCTTTAAATACAAGTCCACCAGGTCTGGAATTTTGGGAGATTGGAATTGAACATATTTTTGACATGTCCAAATTTTATCTCCCCATTTTAAGTTATTCAAGGGCATTTTCCTCAATTTTTAAATTTAAGGGTCATGGTTTGACCCTTAAATTCAAAATGGGATATTGACCTATCCAATGGGATTTAGGGTGTGATTTTTGGTGAGGTGATGATGTGTAGGATAAGGAGTGTAGAGCCATTAATTTTTCCCCAATGCAAGCTTAGGATAGACCCTTATAGTGATTTGAAGGTGACTTAGAGCTCACCTTGGGTGGTTTGGTTAACCAGCTTAGAATACTCCATTTGAGCTCAGATTTGGTGAGTTTAGTCCTTAGGGTCAGGTGATCCTATGGTCCAAATTTCTTAAAATTTGGAGTTCATTTGATTCCCCAAGTAGGAGCCTAAAAAATTCTTCTTAGAAATGACCTAAACCTTAATCAATTGATAATGAACTAACCTTAATTTATAAAATTCATTAAAATGTTCATAATTGTTCCTAATTAATCCCCTAATCAATAAGAATTGAAACTCCCTCAAATTGATTTCTAGATTGGTCTTAGTTTAGTCCTTAGGTAAGATCAAGGGTTAACCAATTTTAATTAATCCTGAAAACATTAAAAATCTCAAAAGGGATTTAAACACTTGTTGATCTATCCTTAGGTCATTTATGGCCTTTGGAATTGATCCCAAGGAGTTTAGGGCTCATTTGGGTTCAAATCCTTAAGCAGCCCCCTTAGTCGTGATAATTTGGTAATCCCTACGAATATGTATAATTTCTAAAATTCATTATTAATTACAGAAATATTTTGACTAATCAAATTCAATGGCTAATGACTTTAATTAAAATTTACTATTCCCTAAAAATATTAAACCTCCATGATTTGGTCAAAGTCAAGGACTCAACATCTTAGGTGACCTTAGGTCAAACCCGGCTAGAACTTCTAAAAATCATAACTTTTCATAGAAAACTCCAAATTGAGTGTGCCACCTGTCTAACAACTCATAATTAGGTCTAGTATTTATTAAAAATCTGAAACCCTTAAGATTAATCCTAATTTTAAAAATCAAATTTTGACCCCTTAGTTGACGTATCCGGATAATCCTCTGAAATCTGTTAACTCCTCCAACCCTAGAATTCCTTAAATAGGTTATTAAAATTCTCAACCAACTCATTAAAATCAGTAATCAACTCCCCTTAATATTAATCCACTCCTTTAATTTCAACCAATTTAAAATAACTTAATTAACCCCGATTGCTACTGGGTAACCCAGGCCTACGAGACTATTAGCATAGCCCCAAGGAAGCTGAAATAAACTTCACGGCCTCGGTGTGAAAAAAAGTTAGTAATCAATTAAATTTTAAAATACACTTAATTAAAATTCCTAATTCACTAATACTTAAAGTTTAACTCAAATCCCCTTTTTGAGCCTTAACAAACCCAGAACTTTAGACAACTTTGATTAATCACGCAGCTTAGGATTTACCCCAGCCACATAACCTTTTACACACACACTTGATGATGTGCTAGGACAACCAACTCTAGATTTAGGTTAGGCCAGTGTTTACTTTACTGCTGTGTGCCAGATTTTTCATAGTTTTCACTGCATATTGTGAATGAAATTGCTTTGCTGTGTCTGCTTACTTTTCTGCACTCTATGGATGGATTGATGTGTTTGGAGACTAGATTACCCTTAGGTTAGGTACGATCTTGATGTTCACATAGTTTTATGCAGGTGGTCACGTTCATGCAGGGCAGTAAAAGGGGGCTAAATCAATAAAAATATTAATTGTTATAAATGCTTGCATAGGTGCTTCAGCTGCTAAAGCCCTCAAATAAAAAGAGAGTGGCTACTGTGTTTACTTTCTTTTCTGCACATATATAACTGCTTGGGAATAACTGCTTCTTATTTATTAACTACTTAGGATAACCCAGCAGGTGAGTCTAGATTTTATTTTTGATATAAATGTAATTTGTATAATTATCAAGTGTTGTGAAAGTTAATTTTGAGTTGGGATATATAGGTCCAAAGCTTTGGTTCCAAAGAGGAAAGGATGCCCTTTTGGGAAGTATTCCTTTTTCCATTTGGAAATCCAAATTTGGATCACACTTCTCTTATACCCAAAGAGGAAAGAGTGGCCTTCCCCTTAAAAGGGAAGCCTCTTATCCATTTGGGTAGATTACCACGAAGAATCCAAGGAGTTTGAAGAAAAGGAATCCAAAGAAGAACAAGATTGAAGACTTGAAGATTGAGGGTATCCCACTCAAAATTACTTGCGTCATTACTAGGCTTAGAATCCGGGTTGTTGTCGGTGGTGCCCGACCACTTTACTTTCTGCAAAACTCTGGTTTGTAATAAGCAAGGCAACTTTGCCTATGAAAATTTATTAATTAGTTTATATTTGATGTGATGAATTAATTGCCTTTAGGATTGCCTGCTTTTC